>NW_017802802.1:570316-634346 GCF_001625305.1 Branchiostoma belcheri
GCTGCATGTGTATAGTTAGAAGTGCCAGCCTGCCCTGGTATAATTGCCAGTTTTGCACCATTCCAAGATTGCTGCCTCTGGAGTCAGTTTGTTAATGGTGTGCCATGTTGCTGTGGATAAGGTTTGCTGTGTTGCTTTACTCCATCTTCCCTAGCAGGGTTCGTACCATTGAGAGGGGTTTCACTTTCCCATCCTCAAAAGAAAAGAAACAATAAGCAATCTTGGAAAAAATTGTGGTTGATGATCAGATGATGTTACAATAAACAGGTTCAGTCAAATGGCCGAATGACTACGCTAGCGGACGCAACATTGACAGGTCTCAGGCTCGATCCCTGGCGTTTCTTGCTAGGCTCTGTGTCTTTGGGAAGGCACTTTACGCAAGTTTATTTATGCCAGCCATGTGTAAAATGGGTACCTGACTTTAGTTCGGGAGGATGGGCTCTGCCTTCCAATACCGTGCCGTAGACACAGTTGATTAACATCCCACTGCCCCTACAGCCTTAAAAGCCTTGTTATGTTGGGGTCCTTTGATTAACAAACAGATTAAATCCATGAAGCTTAGTATCATCTCAAAGAGAACAAGCAATAGACATCTTCCCTCCATGAACGAGGTTGGTGTTGTTAGGGTTCTTTTTTATGTTATCGCATGTGTTCATTGTTATAGGTATGTTCAGGAGAAGACTGGCCCCGACCACGCGGTCGGAGGTAGTTTATTTACATCACTAATTGGTAACAGAGGTTGGGGGGGGGGGTACAGAGGCACAGATGTCTGTTTCCTACTCGCTATCAATCACAACACAAACAAACCACCCCATTAGCAAGGCCGGCAGGTCAATTACCAAAAAACAACCAGACCAAAGAAATATATAGCCTGTCAAACAGGAGGTAAAAATAGATACACTGTATCCCAACTGGGGTCAACAAAGACCACACTACTATAAAATAGGGGTGATAATGTAGAAATCCTTTTAAATTAAGCAATACAAATATACGACAACCTGCTAATGCACTCTAAAACACAAAGAGACTCAACAGCTACCCACATACCAAAAATTATACCAAACCATCCACCAGATTTTCCAAACATTCAACACAAAAAGACCAACGTTAAACATTTTGTAAATATCAAACGCAAACAGCTAGGAAACCCAAATTTAAACCACTAAACCATAATAATAACAACTACATGCTACCTTAATATCGCACAAACAGTCCATAACGCGCCAACAATAGAATAAAAAAATTAAACTGCAGTACCAAGGTCAATCACCAGGGGCTCAAAGTCAACCTACACAATCTCCAAGGCCCCATCCATCAATCTGCCAAATATCATACAGTTCCTTTTCACCAATCTTCAGATATCAGACCAAAACATGAAACGGACCAAAAACAATACCCCCATTACATGGAGGGTAATAAGGAAAGTTCCAACATGTGCAAAAAGGCATACTTTTAGAAAGTTACGAGTAGAGGTACGAACCCTGTGACTGTCTAACTCCACTTTTGAGTAATTTTTCCACCAATCACTAATGATTGTGCGGCTTTATTTAATTCATAGAGAGAACCTAGTTTTATATGTTGTTGGTTTGTTGGACTGTCATAGTGAGTTCCTTGTTGAAATTATTGGTAATTATGTGTTATAGTATTGTTCATTGTTCAGATCTTTCGTAAAAAGTTCGGCATCTGTAACAGTAACAGTTCAAAATCTGTAACAGTTACAATAGACACTAAATGTACTAAGAATAATACTAAATGTTTAGAATAATAATTTTTTAGAATATCGAAACAAGAAGTAATGTAGTGCAATTAATAGTCACTGTTTTGTCTGTATCCATATTAAAAAAGTAAAAGTCTTAAACTTTTCCTTTGTCTTTTCCTTGGCAGGAGTGACAGCTCCTTCAACTTCTTTGTGTTCTTCTTCATTTTCTTCTTCCAATTCGTGGTCCACGTGATCCAGGCTGTGGGCATTGGCGGATGGGGAACTTGGTACGTATTCTGTTGTTTATGTACCTTGTATGTGTTTGTTTTTCAGTGCACAGCTGTATGTGAATGTCAGGCCTCAAAATTAACCTTTTTTTCCTATTGTCCCAGCACTGTCCCGAAAATAAATTTCAAGTGTCCTGAAGTGAAGTGAACTTGAAGTCAGCTTTATTTTGCTTACATTCTGACTTCCAGGCGTGCTATAATTGTAGAGGAAACGGGAAATTTGGGGTAGCTTTTTCTGGAGCCAAACAAAAGAAGGGCTGACATTCTGATGTTGACTATTTTTCTATTGTCCCAAAAATGTCCCAAATTGTCTTTTTACTTGTCCCAGCTTAAATTTTAGTGGTCACTGGCCATCGGGACACTGTTAATTTCAAGCCCTGAATGTGCCTGTCTTTCCCCATGCTGACATGGATCACCACAAGGAAATGTGTACAAAGATCCCCCCACTCATCTGCAAAAATATTGACATACCTCCATATGATAATATCAAGACAACACTTAGAACTATACCACATGTGCTCTCTCATTGGAAGATGGCAATGTGGCTTACGCCACCACTGGAATATACAGTTAAACCAGCCCAGGAAGACCACTCAAGGTTTGGTCGTCTTGGGCAGGTGGCATAATGCTTGAGCCTATGAAAAAAAATTGGGACCTGGGAAACATACATGTAGGTGTGGTTATTATGGCCAGCTTGGGCAGGTTAAGACTGTTCATGTGTGCCCATCTACATTTACTGGTACCTACACTAATAACATAGCTGCCCTGTGGCACTGATGCCTGTTCCTTTACAGTGGTTTAATCAATGGCCTGATGCTGGTTGGGTCAGGCAGTAGGGATGACGACAAGGGCGACCTGACCATTGGCGTGCTCATGATCACCGTGGGCTGTCTCTTTGCCTCCTGTGCTATCATGGACATGCTCTTGCTTAAAAAGGTAGAGGTTGTGTGTGGAGAAAAACTCTACTGTCGGAATGTGATGGGGTGTCTGCTTGGGTTCATCTGTCTGGTCGGAATGAAAGAAATTTCATCAGGAAATTTGACATGTTAACACAAATTTTGTCACAAATTTGCATGTGGAAGCTTCTATTTCAGTCAGTGCCCAGTACAGAAAGCTGTTTTGAAATGGTCAAGTCTTTAGCTTCAAAAATACACTAGATACCATCCATTGCATTGGATTGGCAAAAAAGTATCTCTTTCCAGACCCATCACTTCAACAAGAAAGTTGTCCAAACTGACAGTTACTTCTCTTCCAAGCAGACACCCTTCACACAGACAGAGCATGCCCTCCTCCCCAATGTTGCGTCCATTGCATGCGTTTTATTACATGCCTGTATTTTTGTTTGCCCCCTTCCTGTGTAGTGGTTGGATTAATGGCATAACGGCAGTCACCGTGAACCCTGGTGTCGGAGCCATCATGCTGATCATTGCCGCCTTCTTCACCATATCCGCTGTTCTCAGCATTATTTTTCTCAAGAAGGTAGACCCTCCCTTTTTTTTCTTTTCTGTTTTTGGTTTGTCTTGTGTCAGAGAGCCAGGAAGGTAGCATTGTTATGTTTCCTCACTTTGTAAAATGCATATGTACAATGTATGTATTTAGACTGATGTAATTGTATACATTTGTAGATGTGGTGAAACACAATATCGAGGTAAACCTGGAGAACCCACAATGCACCATGTATCAAGCTTACCCATGAAAAGGTCTTAATAATGTTACCATACATGTAGTGCTGTCACACATAACCAAATGTTAACTATTAGTATTACCATGCAGAGAACTTTGAATTTTGATGAAATGTCAGAAAAAGAGAAGACAGCCAAAATCAAAATAACTCCTTAATGGCTCTTTAGTATTTTGTTACTCCATACTCCATTGTTGTCCTCAACGTTTTATTCCAATCTGGCTTTCCTTTTTTTAAACCCCATTTTCACCCTGTGTGGTCAGATGGCAGCTACTAGTAAAATCAGGCTGCATTTATGCTGGCATTGTATCTGCTTGCCACATTGTGCATGTGAGTGTCAAAGTATGAAAACAGATGGTCACAATGTCACTTTTGGATGTAAATTATCTGCAGTTTCTACTAAGGCTTTCCTTGTTGATGTGGCCTTTTTTGCCATGCACATGCACTTTAATCCATACCAAGTGCACAACAGCTAACACAGGGAAATCAGTTTGTTGTGTAATCGTCTTGTCTACATCTTTTTGACCATGACCTTGGTGTCCACTGTCCCTAGGTGCACAGCCTGTACCGTACAACAGGCGCCAGCTTCGAGAAGGCCCAGGCGGAGTTCACCGAGGGTGTGGTGTCCAACCGCGGAGTCCAGCAGGCCGCTGGGCAGTTCGGTGCCGCCGCGGCAAAGGGCGCAGCCAGGGGCGCCATGTCGAGTGCGTCTGGGAACCAGATGTAGTAACCCTCTGCAAGGGGACGCTGCACGTTGTTTCCGATCATAATAACGATGCACTGCTAAAACTTCGCTCTGCTAACCTCCCTCCCAAAGTTCTAGCATGACACAATTCCTTATCGTACTTCTACCCTTTACTTCCAGCACAATTATGATTCCTAGGGCAAAAGACATATATATGATATCCCCTCCCCAGAGAATAACTGTTTTCCTGTATAAGTTATGATAACAGTGAATGTTATACTTTTGACTTAGCCCGTTTAGCTTGTTCCAAATATATATCCTCTTTGCAATACAAGTTGGCTTTTCCTGATTCAGAAAAGTTGTATTTGAAGGCCAACTGATGTTGCAAAGTAGAATTCTGTCAGGGACTGTCTGTGATCAGAAAAGAAAAACATTAGGAGAAGGCTTCTACCCAGGTAATGCTTTCCCCTAACTCTTCCCAAAGTCTGTCCTGGCAATTCCCCCAGCTGTGCATCAGGATTGGGTAGCTGGAAACAAATCTGGTGTCAGGACATGCTTTCCATGAAGGCCCCCGGCTGAATCCAGAGTCCAAACAGGCGTACTGTCCACAGGACGAGGGTATAGAGGGTATTTACATGAGACCTTTGGTGCATAAGCCACCATCAGGGGGGACCTTAAAAAAGAAGTTTAGGAAATAATGTACTTGTAAGGGTGTAGATGTAGCTCCATACCTACATAAATCCTGCAGAACATGTTGCTTCAAAGAAAGATGTGTAGTTCTGCAATATGTTCACAATCTGTACATTGGAGAATCAAAAAGTTATGAAAGTTAAGGTTGGCCACACCTTTTTATTTCATTTCTTGATGGTTAATCATAGCTTTTGCCATTCTTTTTGCTGTTTCATCCCTTTTTCTGGACTTTCTTTATTATTCTACCTTTGTTCCTTCCTTTCATCTTGTGTTTATGAAAGTATCTGAAGTGGTGTGGCCCCAAAATGTGGTCAGTTTTTGATGCTATCAACACATTCCATCCAGATAGTGACACTTCACACTTCAGTAACTAGTGCTGGTCAGAAAGAAAGCTGTAAAGTAGCGCCTTCTTGTTATATAACAAATTACCCTTGCTGAAAACAAAGTCATTTACTGTTAAGCATGATTTTCTTCCATTGGAATGTAGGAAATTTCTGCTGTTTGCATGTAGAAACACACATGCTGTTGTAGGAGATACAATGCCACATTTAGACAGATTCAGATAAACATTGACAGGAACTTTCTGTAGTATGTACCGGTAGTATTTCTGTAGATACACACACCTGTACACAATATGTATTTGCCGTAACAATTGGCCATTAGGTCCTTTAAGGTGGCATGATAGAGGTAAATCTAATGATAGGCAGATAGTTATACTCTTTCATGAAACATAAATATTATGTTTTTCTTTGTACCACATTGTATAACTAAATCTGACTTTGAAGAAGAAAGTATTCACCGGTGTATGCTATAGAACTGTTCTTTACCCATGATCCATTTCTTTCAAATGGGTCAAAGGTTACAAGACTTTCTTGCAACTTTCCAGTGCTAGCACATTTCTATTCCAGAATCTCAGATGAAGTACTGTACAAATTTTTTTACAAGCTTGTACTGTATAATTTTGGGGCATGAAGTTGGTGACAGAAGATATGTTCATGTTTTTATTAGTTTGACCACTCTGTGGGTGGGCACATGTGTCGAGACAATTTGGTAATTATTAGGGAATATTGAAGCTAGTTTTTCTGGAGTCTATTTAAGAATATAGAAATATGTAGAAATTACTGGAGTTGGGGGCTATTGTAAAGGCTTTTAGTACTAGTATAAAATATTACCCGTGCGTGAATTTACTCAAATGAAATCCATTTTTTGGAATACTGTAAATGCCTTTATGTTCGCAGTGGTTTTATGTTACGGTGGGAAAGGGAGGTTTGTACGGTGTTTGAAGTTCACTGTTGGAACAGGAAAAATTACAAAACATATATTTGCGGCATTATGATTTCTCAGTAAAAAAAATAAGAGGGAAAATAAAACCACCACGGACATGTCATGGTTTATGTTACTAGAGGAAGTGCTGTCAAATGTAAAGTTGCAATGTTAATAGGTGTCCGATAGAAAATAATGGACATTTGATGTTTTATTTCATTGTTGTGTTCAGTTGCAGTGCTGCTTTAATATCATCATGCAATTTTCCTGGCACAATACAACATTGCTCCATTTGATGTACATGGCCGTTGACTTGGAATTGATCAAATGCTAAATTTTTATGTGTACCACGCTTACATGTATTGTTCTGTGTTATTTTGCACTTTAATGGATGTTATACACAGTTTCATGCTTGATTTCATTGAGCTTGGGTTGTGAGCACATTGTCAACTAGGAGCATTTTGTCTTCAAGAAATATTTGAAGAAATTATAGAGGTAAAGTGAGGTATATCCAACTATTTGTACATGTATGTGTATGTGGTTGTTAATGTAGATCTTGGTGCAAAGATGTGTACTTATACACAATTTTCAAGGCATAGGATGTTTATTTAAGAAATCAGCCTGTATTCCATCCCTATAAAGTTTCAAATTGATGACTTCTATCGTATATTTCTGGTGTTTACGAGTTGTCCACCCATTTGGTAATATACAGTACACAACTAGAATGAGCAGTTTATATACCATATGTAAAAAGGGGGTTTAGATCCACCTTTTATTTGGTTTTATCCTGCATTGCTCCACCCCTTTGTTTCCAAAATTCCTTACTTTGGTGGACTGTAGATTTCTAGCATGAGGTCATAATCTGTATCACAATGATGTAGTTTAATGTATTTATTAAATATTGTGTACTATTGTTAATTAACAGGAGATATCGTATGGAACAGATTGCTGTAAACTAGTGTAATTTCTACCAGTGTGTTCAAATTACAAGAATGTTAAGGGGACTTAAAGCCAGATGTGCTTTCATCCTGTAGGTTTGGATTTAAAGAGGGTTTCTGAACAAACAATAAAGCTGATGCTATGTATATTGAAGGGAAACATCGTTTATGGTGACTCCATTTTGAGTGCAACTTTCTTTGTTTGTTGCCAGTCATAAGAAAATTGCAAAAACATATTTTGCAAGACTTTGAAGGATGTGGAAGGTTTGGGCCAAAATTATCCCACACATACATACATATAGATAGGGTCGATAGCAACATTTTTTAGCTCTGATACACGTTAATAATGTACATGTAGTATTGGAATGGACAATCACTAATCTTTAATGTTTAAGAATCTTGTGATGTCATTGTCGCGGGTATTCCTCTAGTGGAGCAGCCCCTGGGGCGTCACCAAAAACCGCCTGTTGGAGTTGACACTGATGAATGAATCGAGCCTTCTATCCTCCGGTCGCCACGCCATTTCCCACGGCCGTCTGGCTTCTCCCTCAGCAAATTGTCTGTCCTCTCGCTAGTATGCCTGTGAGCCTGTATCACACATTCCTCCATTTCTGATCGTTCTGAGTTGCCCCAAGACTTGGTTTGTGAGAGGTAAGTTTGGTAACGGGGTTACGTACCGTCCGTGGCACACGATTCAACTTCGGCATTCCTAAAGAGGTCGCCCCTCCCCCAAACATGGCGATCCCTTCTATAATTTTTTCTTGAGGTCATGAGGGTTACGGAGAAGTTCTGATGCCGTCAGCGTAAGCAGTGGTTTTGTAGTGGACATGTTGACGATGGCCTTCAATGAAAGATGGTATTACATGATTATTGTATAAAAATAGCTAACGTCACAAGAGATGGCACCTCAGTTCGGTTTCCTTTGCAGGGGGGGGGGGCAAACTTTGTTGGAAACCAGCATAAATATTGCAAATTCCAATATTTGTTTTTTTTCTCTCTCATCTCCCTGTTATCTTGGCAATGTTCCAGGTGTGTGGCTTAACCCGCAACATTTTTGTTGACTACAGATGTTGCCGAATAAGCACTTCAGTGGGCCTCTCGTGCAGAATGAAAAGTGTTTACTTCAATGGCTATCCAAACTTGGAGGAAAGTTGCTATGGACCCACTGAACTGAGGTTTGGACCAAAGAGGCAGCACCGGTTCAGCAGCAGACCATGTTTCTGCCCAGGGTTATGTGGGTTCCCAAAGGACAGGGGAGGAGTATCACTCAGCCAGGATTCTCTGAGAGGCTGGAAATAGATGGAGTAAAAGAGTCACAGAAGGAGAGTGCTGGGGAACTTGAATACTGCACCAAGAAGAAAGACGTCCGACCTGTTGTTGAACCACTGGTTGAACCCGTCAGGAAGAAAGTGAAGTTAGCCAAAGCAGAACTTCAGTATTTGCCCATAAATGCTGTGCCTATATGTGTAAAGGCTGGTGTGTCTTCAGAACCAAAGTGCAGTAGTGAAGGAAATGTGAAAGATGCAGGGAGCACCCCTTTGGATGTTCCAGAAACATCTGGAAAAACCTGCAGTGTTGGCCAGTCAGGAGAGGAAAATGTTAAATCCCCAAATCATGTTGCCAAAATAGGCAGGAAGGACTCACAGATGGAACAAAATGATGTGTATCATGCAAGGACTTTTACTGTAGTCATTAACAAGCCATATGTTGACATCATGTCCAAGGCAAATCCATCCCCTTTAAGAAGCCCTCACTTAGTGAAAACAAGGCACCAATGTGGAAAAAAACCTGTGCACTACACTCCAATAAGGAGGGGACAGCATCTCGCAAGTACTTGGCGCAAACTCCACGGTGAAGAGAAAACAGACCAAAACAACAGAAGCCTGTTGTCAGCAAGGTTCGCTAAACTGAGGAACAAAAACGCACCGAAGGAACAGACTGTTGCCAACAATTCTCCAGAAAAAACACCAACAAGCGGCATCCCTGTTCCACCAGTGCATGAGTGGTTAAGTAGCTTCTTTGGGACGAGTATCAGCTATGGAAGTAGCCACAGTGACACCGGTGGAAGCACAGATGATGACAGTAGTTTTGTGAAGCTTCGTTCCATGCTAAAAGCTTTGCAGACTGGCAACATTGATCAGCTGAAGGCTGGAGATGGAGGGGACCTAGTAGAAGAGGATGATGATATGAAGGATTTCAATTTGGAGAATAGCAGCTCTAACGAGGATGATGAAGAGTATTATGATGATGATATCTTTGCACATTTGGAAGAGGATCAGGAAGAGGACATGGACACATCCTGCACAGATGTGACCTTGCAAGAGAGTAACTCTATGGCAGAGGTCAGCGATGATGGCCGAAATGATGTCAAGAAACATCCAAAGAATGTTTGGGGTATACTAGACATGAAACATAACAACAACAATAACAACAACGTGGAAAATTCTGGGGGAAGATCCAGCCCTGTAGTGGAAAGCTGGCTCCAGGCAACGTACAAAGGGGGGAAGAACATGAAACTTAGCGAGGAGGAAATCCCAACAAGCTGTGCTGAGGATATGGAGCTGATCGACTGGAAACAGCTCATGTGTTTGCTCTGCAAGAGAAAGTTCAACTGCAAGGAGGCGCTGCTGAGTCATCAACAGTTCTCCAATCTTCACCAGTCCAACCTGGAGTTCAAGAGAAGAGCTCTGGAGGAGGAGCTGAAGGTTTTGGAGATGGAGCTAGACCCTTCTTCATCATCATCAGTCTTTTCCTGCACATGAAACTGCAAAGATGGAAAACAAAAGGAAAGCAGTTTGAACAACTTGGTGGAAAAGAAATAATTGTACCTATTGAAAATTGTCAGGAGAGTAGCCTGTGATCATACAACCTCTTGTTACTAGTATTAAATTGATCCCCTCTTGGGGGTGGGGGTGCAGCTGTGAGGCAGGCCGGCTGCTGGGAGTGCAAGTTATTTTAGTCATGCTAGTCAGGAGAGCTGATGTCTAGCTTTAGAAATGTAACCCTGTTTGTTGCTTTCACCATGGAGGTAGAATTGCTCTGCTAACCCTTTCACTTCTTTCACCATGAGTTACAATGGCATATGATAACTGTATGAATGCCCTCTCTCATTTAGCTCTACAAGTGCCTAGGCCTAATGGACCTTGCCACTGGGAAGGCTGGCCATTGTCTAGTTCAATGTGACATTGTTGTTACAGTAGTTTGCATTTATGTTTTTTGTTGTGTAGGTTTACATTAGTTAGAGTACATGTTTATTATAGCATGTCTTGAGGTGGAAGGATGCCTACTATAGCATTGCATTACTAAGAGCAGTGGCCTTACAATATGTAGATTGCATTGATAAATAAAGATTAATCTCTTCTGCCAGTTTGTCTGTTTTACATGATTGAAATTGAGTGCCATTTTATAATGGATTGTACACTCTACAATGACAAGTGCCTATTGCTGTTCACTATATATATTTTCTTTCTGCTTGTTTAATTGATTTCAATACGTTAGATCCTATATATATAAATTCAATTACATTCTCAGGGGAGATAACCAATACAGTGTTCAAATAGGAAAATACATTAAAGAATGTTTCGATCTTTGTGACCACATGTTAGAGAATAGTTAACCTTGTTACCACATACATATATTCTGTACGTAGGATGACGTTATCCACACATGTATTTATTATTAATGAATAGCTTTGTTAGATCTTTAGTTGTAGAAGACCATACAAATAATATACCCCTTCTTGTATGCTTACTTTGGCACTACTGACTAAATCACTGCTTGCTGTTGAGAGGTCCTTGTGAATTTGAAGATTTCAGCCATCTGTGATTCATGTAAAACATCTCAAGTTATTTGCCCTCATGCCCATGTTTTGTAGAACAGCCTCAATTACAGCATGTCCAGATCACTAAATACTAGTACTGCGAAACCGGAAGTCCCATTGCAGTACCATAACAATTCGCCAGGGGGGCTAAAATGTAATCATTTTGAAGTGTCATCATAACCTACCCCCCTACCAAATATTAACAAAATCCATCCATGCCATCTTTAGTTACTGCGTTTACATACACACACACAAACTCACACGGACGAAAACTCACAGTTAACATATCGTTTTTCTTTATTAATGTCAGAGTTGCAAACACCCCGACAGTCTTTCATTTACAACACTCCCCGATGTGAATACCACGGAAAACACCGAACATACTCCCGATAGCAACTTCTAAGCAAGGTTTTGTGCTCATTATATTCATGAACGGAAATCACTATGTCTGAAAGCTGCGGAATGCAACAGTAATTCTACTTGGGAGGCTTGGATCATGAAGTATTTTAGCCATCAAGCAAGATGTGAAGGAAATATTTCTAATTGGTCTACCTCAGCTAGCGCTTTGCACATGATGAACAATATTGTAGTACAAAGGAATCTTAAACAAAACTTAACATGATCACAGCAGCTAGATATTAGTACACAGTGTGGTCAGATAACTTTAAAAAATGAATTTAGAAAAGAAGAAAACTATTCAACATCTAAAGTTTTTAGGAACGTTCTACTTCTGAACATGTGGAAAAGTGGCTATATAATGTACAGGCGTGGTCACATTTGTCGCACGATTTTTTTGTTGTAGAATTTTAGTCGGGTCTAAGGAAGAATCTGCCGTCGGCAAGGATCAGCAGCAAGTTTGTCAGTCACAAGACAGTTGGGTTTTGTACAACACATCACGATTCGGTCTCGTAAGGCTACCTCACGACAAATGCGTGTGACCACGACGCCCTGACAGGAAAATCGTAAACATCATTCATGTAACTTCAGGTGCGACCCTCAGCTCAACAAACTTCAGTAAGGGGTAAATATTGCCTTCATCATCTAGCCTGAGGTACCACCTGATGGTATCAAGAGGCCATTTGGTTTTGGTCGGCACGGTTTGCGGCGTGTAGTACACGCCGTTTAGGTTGGGGAAATACGAGTTGGATAACCACCCCGCACTCCTGAACCTGAAGGCCGTCGCGGTAGCAGCGTCATTGTCCCATGTGGCGAAGGTCATGTTGTTGCTGAAGCGGAGAGCATTGCGGGCGGTCCCGCTGAACCCACGCCCGAGGGACAGTTTGTACTTGGAGGCTTCGTCCAGGACGGAGAAGCTCCGGTACTGGGCGTAGCTCGATTCTCCGTCGAACGTTTCCAAATCCACCCGCAGCCCGTACCTGGCCTGGTTGGTCAGCAGGTGGATGTTGTCGTTGCCGAGCCAGAACTCCGTGGACAGGTTGCCGAAGCCGACCTTGTACTCCTCCCAGGTGCGGTAGAAGTCCACGGAGCCGTCCTGGCGCCGCATGAGGACCGTCCAGCCCTGCCCGCCCTCCATGCGACAGTAGACGGGGACGGTTCGGTTCGCCCCCGCCAGGCGGATGGTGTACACGCCGCTTCTGGCCGTCTCGTTCGACCAGTGGAAAATGGCCGAGCAATCTGTGATACAAAGTCAACAGTTCGGTATATTAGCGTGTTAATATGCGTCAATATCGTCTAACACAAGTTGTACATAGCAATACACATAACAGTACGCCAAGGACCCTCTCCGAAATGATTTTAAACCTCCTTGTGTATGATAGGCACGATAAACTAGTAATGCTTGTCAAGGAAATAACTCAATGAAAATGCGCTTTAGACTTTCAAATTTGGTAACAAAGCATATCTATGTCTTTGACGCGGGGGCACGTGTGTTTTTCATTAATCTCGTAGTTGAAAATGACCAAAGTCTTGTACTTGGCTTGATATTCAGCCAGAAGGCCGGCGGGTACCAGGCTATCTTGTACAACGCTTACCTAAAGCCTACATATAAGTACAGTATATGTTCAATGGCCAAATTACATATGTGTCACTGTTGATTGGTTGGAACACCAATACTAGTTGCCTATATATTTGCCATTAACGGTATCGACGCTTTTGGTGGGAAACCCTGCACGCGCACCTCCTCTGTTTCACGACTCCTAAGTTCTGACAATATGAATTTCATTCTGATAGCTTTCTGCCGGCCACGGCATTTCTGGCGGCGTTACGACGATTGAACCTCCCTAGTAGGACATAGGTACGTTTTCTTCGTGTGTTTCATTATCTTAGATGCTTTGTATGGATATGGGCCATGAGCCTGAGGGAAATAAATACAGTCAGTTATCCTACCGATCCACATGTCCGGGGAACCCATGGCCAGGTGCCTCTTGACCTGTTCCAACATCCCCTCAGCTGTTTGCAGGTGCTGTTCCAGGTGCTTCCAGGTGGCTCGGAGCGGCGGCAGGTGTCTCGCCGTGGGAAACCCCGCAGGTGCGTGGAAGGTCCAGGTCCTACAGGGGCAGTCAATAGTGTTAGCTAAAATCTGGACTTAAGAGTTTATTTTCTTGCTTTACAAAATAGTGCCCGAGTAAAGAAAATTAATCACACACACACGTACGCATGTTACATACATACGAGTACATACACAGACGCGCATCCACACACACACACACACACATCCATACGCTTATACGCTTATACACGCACGCACACACACACACAAAGGCATTCTCCCTCCCTGTTGCTCTCCCCCCTGCAACTATATCAGCCACCAAAAACGGAATCGTTTCTCCTCCGTTTCCCCTCCAGACAGTCCGTACAGCGAGTCCACATTAAAAGAAACTCCATAAAAACTCACCCGTTTTTCACGGCGGGGCAGTCTGTGGACCCGCGGCCTCCTCTCCCCCCGATGACGTCACCTGCCACGGTCTTGTCGTTACAGAGGATCATCAGCGTCACGACCAAAAACTGAAGGCAGCGTGTTGTCGTCGCCATGCCGTGCGCCAGTCTGACGCTCCTATAGCGGCTGACTGATCGATCGGCCCCCGGCAGCGAGAGATTGTGTAACATGTGCTGGCTGTGCACGTCTACATGGAGGTTAAAAGCCGCGGTGGTATGCAGCGATGTGATGTATTACTAAGGCCACAACATGTAAATTTTATGGATGGCGTCCTCCACAGACTCCTAATCTAATCTCCAAATCCAAAACGTATAACAAGATTCGTACATTTTCAAACTTTGAGATCGTAAAACCTTATTAAACAAGAATTGTGGCTACAAAACATGATAGGTCTTTTATTCCTGTATTTAACATTATTACCTGTCCTTATAGATGTGTACACATGGCACACAATTGTAGAAAAGAAGTTGTCGTACCATCAAGGGTAACGTTATAGCTACTACACTTGGCAGTTGTTTACCTTAGACTGTCAAACTTGCCATCAGAGTAATTGTGCTTCAAGTTTGTTGGATCCCTGATCATGATGGTCTCTGAGATTACAGTCTGTCTATCTGCGGCTCAATCACTGACAGAGTGACTCATAAACCAAGGAGATTCTAGTGTGCTATAACCTTGGTTTGGAAGCCATACTCTCCCTATATTTAATTTTGCCAACTATTACAACATCCATTTGTCTCTGAAATAGCTTTAAAAGTAGATGACTAGATAAAAGTTTTCAATCATTGTATAAATGGTTTTGATTCAGTGACATCACATATAACAATGTATCAAAGTAAAAGAATAAAATACTAAACAATAAATCAGAGCCTTGCCTTGCCGGTCGACGTTTTTTTCTTCAAAATCGGCCGACGTCCAATGCGCGCGCTGTTGTCATCCATAAAAATTACTTGTTGTGGCCTAACATAAGCAAGTCTGCTGTGAGTCTAATTAATCAGCGATATGAATAGGCATGAATCGGCTCACAACAAACAGATTTTGTACATTCAGTTATTCCGTATCAAACACAAGCTGGAAGGACGCAAATGATCAAAGGCTAACACCATTTCACTCAGTGTAGAATGCATATATAACCTTTTCACCTCCGCGGAACGAAATATCCTTCCACTGGAAAATATTGTTTGCTTAGATGAGAGTCAAACTTTAAATTTGAGCAACTCGTTGACTTCTTAATTGCATGCAGTTCTACATTATTCCGCTAACTAATAACGGTGTCCTTGTACCGCAGCGAGTCAGTGGAACATCTGAACTGAATAACAGGCATGATTAACGCTAAAAAAACGTCTCAAACAGAGATAACTCGGAAGAAAGAATGAACGAATGACTGACCACGCAGACCACGGTACATATTCTAAACAATTTTTTTTCAAAATTCCGTTGTTTCACATCATCCATGACTTTTGAAGATCGTGGTGCAAGCAAGTGGTAATTCGAGCCCTGCTCCCTTCTTATGGCAAGTTCAAATGCCAGTTGGCCGGTTGTGAGTCATTTTGTGTGGACAACACTATGACAGGCAGCCATCGGCAAGTAGCCGGCATCACATTTGAATCAAGGTGATAGGTCGAGTGTAGTATTGCTAAATCCACCTGTCTTTTTCGCCAGCTACATGCGCCTCGAGCTCATGAACTGTGAACTTGGAATTCAAGCAAAATGTCTTTATACAGCATATCCTTACATATCTCACCTCTATCCAATTATTCCCTCTCCTCCCAAATTACCCTCGATGCCATGCCATCACAGCTACTGCCATTTGTTGTCATTACTCCAGTTTGTTCAATGCAATGCAATTATGGCCTCTGCACATTGATGTTTTTTTCCATATATGAGAATAGGCCTAGAAAAAGAAGTGGCTCGATGACTATAGGCATTGAAGTTCTAAATCCTTTGAAGAGGTGTTAAAATCTGCTAATGTGCACCTGCAGCAAAAGGCGACTGGCAGTATGGAGAACATAAGGGGTGATTCCTTTGTGAGCTGAACGAGGATGTCACCTACGTGCTGCTGGTTACACAAAGTTAACCTTACGGTTACGGCTATGTTTTCGGTTGTGTCGTTTAACCTTCTTCCTGCTGAACACCGCCGTTTGGCACCACATTTCTTTTAGTTACGGGGTTAGACAGCAGGGAGAAGGTTGATAACAGCATAATTCGGAAGGTTATCGATGGCTTGTTGTGATGGATTGAACTGTATTGTCTTGAAAGAAAGGCGATAGGCGCTAATCATCAAATATGGTACACTGAAGTGAAAAAATGACATGTATATTTGTCTCGTTTTCAACATATAAGTGATCACAGAATTTGCATGTTTTATCTTTACTTTGAAAGGACACCTTTCTGCCTGTCGGGTTCTATATGCAAGGACGGTATGATGATTGATGGACACATAGATAGACAAGATAATATCTAGGGGACCTTGCTATGACCAGCGAGTCGGCAAATATGTTTGGACATAAGTGATTCTCCAACCAGAAAAGTAATCGCATTTTACGAACAGGCATCTCGCGTGCCCAGGGGAAATCAAACAAACACACCTTAACTATTAGTCTTATTATTACCGATTCTGGTGAAATCATTTTACAGCGCGCACACAAGCGTCAATCGGCGGCAACAACCTTGTCGACCAAGGGTCTTTTCAGGTCGCTTTTTGTGCTGTTGATGGTTTTCTTTGTTCTTTTTGTGCACGATGTAATTCAGCAGATGGGCGTGGAGTGTTCCACATGGTCTATCTGGAAAATCATATTTTTCAATTTCATCTCTCCCTCTCCCCAAAGTCTGCTGAGCGACATACATGTATTCTTTTAGCATAGGTTTGAGATTCGGCTTTTTTTTAAAAGTGTTTTAGCCGTTTTTATGGGGATTTCTTCTTTGTACTGGTGTCTTTTTTTACGACAGCCTTAGGGTGGCAAATAGATATTACCCATTCGATACTGTCTTGCAGCCACCAAAAGATCTGCTTGGAGATTACACGCAGCACACTTGCTACCACTCCTCTGGCTCTAGTACTCGTCGTTTGTTCCAGAAACGAGCTGTCCATATTTCCCGGACAACAGTTCTTATCTAAGGTAGTTACATTCTTGAGACAACTACCAGACTATTCTGTGTGGAATTCTAGCTGGACTACTTTTCTGGAGAACGGCTTTTACTGTGAGCACTTTGGGAACTTATGCATATATATATATTTTTAATTCTGGTAACAAAACCAGAACAAGACTGTTCAGGCTGTGTCATACCCACGAAATTCTCATGACCCTATCTAACCCCGTACGTACCTGGACGTTGTTAAAAACAACAACCGCAGGTGCATACGGGTACCGCCTAGCCACAAGCACGCACCGCACGTAATGGCAAATTGTTGATTACATGTACGCACAAATGGCGACCGCGATTATTTACAACATAATTGCAAAGACCTCTTCATAGGAACGATAATTGTATACTAGTATTGCTCGGCTTTTGAACTTTCACGTGTTTTTCATAGCCCGAGCAGCATAATGGGCAATCAATATCGTTAATTACAGAAGGCTCTGTCACGGTTGATTTGATTACGTTGTGTAGAAGGCTGGGTGTGGGCTCGTTGCAGCGGTAAATAAGAGCGAGCGTCGAGCTCACAATGGAAAATTGATGTGAACACTTTATGGGCGAGTAGGTCTTGTGTCGTGCCGATTGTTAGAGGGATTAATTGGAAGGCGAACAAAAGATCCACCACACTAGAGCCTGATGATGCCTGCCTAGCTCGCTCGGGTAGAATTTACGGCGATGATTATATTTGTTATTTCTGAGAGTTTTATTTTCTTGCTCTCTGACGCGAGCGACTACGATATCGGAAGGATTGTTTGTTTGAACCGCACATCTTAATTGCGCACGCTGCTTTAAGCATGTCTTCATTTCTGCTACTAAAGCTTGTCACAGAACTAATTAAAATTGTTTACGGCGCACTATCAGGTTCTTCGTAGGTCGTTGTACGATGTACTATTTCCAAGCAGGCTGTGACAGAAACAACCCCCGATAAGGATCTAAGACCGGCTATCACAAGACAGATGGATTTTGAAGGACACATTCACGACTGTCCCAAGAATGACTTCAGTTTGCGATCGTGCGACGAACGTACGACTTCCGAGACCAGACCCTATGGTGCTGTTTTTTTGCAAGAAAAACAAAGTTAACAGTCAGAATTTGACTGACCTTCAAATTTTTGTGACTGACGTTTTATTTCTATTATCTTTTTGCCAATAAATTCCCTTGAGTACTGTGTACAAGCAATTTTCTACAGACCAAACCCTACACATAGGACAAGGACAGCAGATATCTATCAAATGCAAATTATTAGTATTCAGTATCATTTACTCATTAATTTATTCGTTTATTAAGATTAACGGCATATGTGGAATGAATGACATAACAGTCGATTATCACTTTTTCAAGATGTCAACCCTAAGACTGTAAGGTTTGAACCATTCACACTGAGCTCGAGAAGGACCCCCAACTCTTATGGATAAGTGTGGTGCGGTCTTTAACGTGCTCAGGGCGTGGCTCTCCGTAAACACGGGACCTCCAGCTTATACTATCCGAGTGGACGTCCCTTGGCGAAGCTAGGTACTCATATTCACTCGAGTCGAGTGAGGAAATAGGCTAGGTGTAAAGTGCCTTTCCAAAGGGCACGCCATTGGGTTCCATTCACTATTACAGACTAGCCTATACCAGGCTCCCCAGGTTGCTGGAAAAATATATATTTTGGACAAATAGGCTGAATAATGTTCCATTGCAATTCTGACTAATGCAATTAAATGTGCAAAGATTGAGTGTAACAAGTCGGTCAGTGTGATATAGCTAGCTGCCGCCGCGCCGCGTGCCTGCGAAGCTGGTGTGTTACGCCGAAGGGCGGTTATACCGGCTATACTAATACAGCACCAATGTGCCAGAGGAGATAGGCGGTTAGAGGTTTGCAGCTGGATAGAGAAGTTGTAAATTGGGCCCTGTAGACGGCAAACTAACTACTTTGGCATGCTAGTGAGTTTCATTTGGCCAAATTTCGTTTAACCTGGGAAGCCTGGTAGAGCTATCTACAGAGTACCAGGACGTAGAAATAGACGTACATTTTACAAATTATATCGTGATCTCTCTCCCCAGGGACGTCCTGGAACCCCCTTTTTGTTTAGAACAAGGCCATGCAGGGATAAGCCAAAGTCCGAACAGATGTTGGGAGGGAAAGCTCTACTTTTTATGGACTATGTTTTATGACAACCGGTCCCCCGAAGCTACAGTAGGCTAGGCGTGATATTTAACTCGGTGGTTTGTAGAGGCCGAAGAAGCTTCACGTATTTGCTTAGACAAACAACGTGATGTAAATAGCGTTGGGCCCATTTCTATCAAAGGAAAAATTGTAACAGTCCATTTTTCTTCCACGAATTCCTGATCTGATCTCATAATATACAAAGCTATCATGTCCGGCCGTAAACAGGTTAAGGGAAAACTGTGGGCAAGACTCTTATTGTCGGTCCGCTCTGTAAGACGGTTGGTGGACAAACCATGGAATTAGTGACATAAAATGTACGTTTAACCTCTTTGATATAAAGTCAAGTGAAGTTGTTTCTGTCAGGTTAATGTTTAACATCCGCAGGTTTTCCAACCGTCTGCCGCTGGCCATGCGCTGTGAATTTCTGTAAACAGAAGAAAGTAGCTTTCTAGATCTAATCTCCAAGCAGATGTAAAGTCAGGCTCCCTGGGGGGGGGGTCAGTGACCGATGAAACAAATATACAAAAAAAGCTAGCCTCTATACCAGGCTTCAGAAGGTCTGAAAAGAAAGAAATTTGCCAAATAGACAGATAGATTACAGGCGTACAGTAATCCCCTTTAGCGGACCAACTCCCCTGTTATATTATATTACCTGTCTATTCTCCAATTTCTACTCTTTACAGCCTCCTCTGAAGCCTAGTAGAGGCTACCCTCCACTCTTTTCGTCTGTACACACGACAGCGAAACTCATGAGCCTGTGCCAGAGTGATAAAGTAACGCATACATGTGACAGGACAGTCACCTGTTAGCGAATGTTTCTTTGTTGTCGACCACTTGACTGATGTGATTACCAGGGCGTGCAATGGTCGCGCTAGCCTTACTCAACGCCAGCTCGAGCATTGTTAATTCCAGTAATTGCTCGTCGCGGGCACAATGTGTCATGAAAATTTGATGACTTGTAATTAATGTCGGTCAGTCATCGTTACTTACAGGATCCAGAGAGACATCCCCTCCCTATCGACTCAAACAACCTCCGCCACCTGTTACAAGTGCCGCCGCACAGTATGCTAGTTTCCTGCGGCAGACTTTGTAGTGGCCATGCAGTGTTTGTTTCTACGAGCTCATGTTTTGGGACGGAAAGATGCACACATATATATGGGATGGAGGCAGGCCTCTTCGGGGAGAAAGCTGTACATGTATATAAGGGCTGTATCGGTGAGGGGGCTGTATATGGGGGTGTATATGGGGTGGGTCTGTATATTGGGGTAGAACAGTATCGGGGAGTGTATATGGAGAGGACTGATAATAGACAGATCACATGCCAGGAGAGTTGCTTCGCTAAAGGAGTACAGTTGCTTTGTGCCCAACTGACCAACTCCCTGGCATGTTATCTGTCCTTTTGGCCAACTTCTACTCTTTCCAGCCGCTTCTGAAGTCTGGTAGGCTAGTCATATATCATGATCTGGATCAAATGCCAATTTCAAGTTGCAATTTAACAAGATCTCTTTTGGCTATTAGTAATTGACCCAGTTAAAGCCAATGTAGAGGAAGCCGCCTGATGTATGTAGGTTACATGATGTTTTTTTTACATATCCCGACATGTTCATTTGGTGCATACGATGTAGATCTCTAGTCAACTTTATAAATTGTCCAAACGTTTGTCATAATAATTCTTTTCTTGTCAACAAACACTCTCTTAAATAACGGGCCGCGTCCTTCCAAAAGGCTACAGAAAGTATCAAATAAGATGATTTTTTGAACGCCTTATTCAATTTACATCTACGTAAGCGACCAGAGAAGAACACGTCATGAGATATTCAGTAGAAATAAATAGATAAATATAAATAAATGATTTGGTTTCTTCATTCAGCCCACACTTTATTCAATCCACACTTCTGTAAGCGAGCGATGAAGACCGCGCCGTGAGGTATTGAGTTGGACGGTGCCTGCGGCAGGAATCGGCAGTCTTACGCGCGGCGACATGATACAGTAATAGGCAATCCGGCCGGTATTAAATACAAGGCTTTGATCCTCTGATGGTGGTGGTTACTTCAAAGCGTCTTCTCATCAGTGCCTGTGGAAAGGAGTTGTGATACTTGATTACCAAAGGTCCGATATAGGGCGTATTTACGCCAGAATATTACACGGATTATGGTTATGTTTATTTCCCTTTGCTGGTACTCTCTCTCTCTCTCTTTCTCTCTGTCAGTCAGTCTCAACAGACTATGACTAACTGCGCAAAACAAAACAGCAAGAGGGCTCATTCCTAGTAACATACAAGAAATAAAAGTAAAAAATCAAATTTGCTGGTACAGTCATATGATATTAGAAATATGGCAAGGTGATCTCTTGGTTAAGGTTGTTCTGGGTTCGAATCCCTAGCAGACCCCGCTGTTGAGTACTTGGGAAATTTTAGAGCCTTTATACTGTACGTCTTCCTCACTTGATCATGGCTCAGGCGAGAAAGAATACCTAGCTAGATTATTTCTTTTTTATTGAGCAACATAATAACTTACAGGACACAGTGATGGGCAATTCTATCAGGTTGCAAATCTTAGCCCCACCACCGTCAGATAGAAAGATACATACAATATCAATGGTAAATAATGATAGCAAAGCAACAACAAGTAACAAAACAGCAAGTAACAACATGTAGAAAAAGGATCATAATGTTTTGAAAAAGAATGGTTTCCTTAGGCAGTTGAACACTTCTCGTCAAGTGTAAACCGCACCTAGATTCAGTTCGAGACGTTCTCTCGGTGGGACGTAAAGCCGGAGATCCCGTGTTTGAGGACAGCTACACCTTGAGCACTGTTCAAGATCTCACTGCACTTATCGAAAAGAGTAGGGACCCACTTCGGTGTCAGTGAATCCAAAACATTTTGCCTCGGAGATAACAGTATGCTACGGGATAGGGTTGATTCAGCTTACTACATTAAAAAATGACCAGAAAATGGACTTCGAAAATCCATTATTACTACCGTGAAATCGCTTTGTGTGCCTACTATACATTTCACATGTCTCAGTACCAACCCTCAACCTAGCCTGGGTGCCATCCGATTTGTAACGGCAACCCCGAAAAATCGATTTTCAGGGTTGCTGTTACAAATCGGATGGCACCCAGGCTACCCTCAACCCACAAGGTCCTTAAAGTCTTTAGAACAGCTGTCATCATTGTGACACCCCAAGGAATGTGGAACCGCCTGCAGGATGCACACGATGTTACAATCGACAATTTGTCCTGAGTTTAATTAGTTGCGCAGTAATTACAGAGTGATTAAAAATCAATCCTGGTCCCATTCATCTCGTGCCCAGGTATGCGCTGATGGGAGGGCATCTCGTTCCACTGCCCCTCCCTATGCATGCCGGAACAATGGCAATTACGCTGCTGATTGCAGAGAAGAAGATGGGAGAGATTACCACCAAAGGTGATGGTTTGGGGGCATTAGTTGTTTGTTTGTTGTCTGACGCTACGTTTCGCTGCCACCTACGAAGTGCTACTTTTAGTAACACAATTAAAGAAATTTAAGTTTGAACATACATCAGTTGCCACAGGTTGCGTGAGAAGCCCAATCGCAAGGCGCTCTGGGTAAAGGTCCTGCGGCCCTCCGCGTTACAACCACCTGTCAATCAGTCCTCGTCACGAAACTAACTTCGTCATTAGGAAATAAAAACAGACAGGCCCTGCTTTTAAAGGGATAGAATTGAGAGAAAACTTTTCTCCTGTGGAATTATTTTTTACATGCGAATTCACAACGGTAAGCCTTAGACTTCAAAAGTCAGGCTCAGACGCACTTTCTTGTCATGTATATGTAAAACAAAACCGAAAAAAATCAGTGTTCTCACTAATAGACAATCAATCAATCAATCAATTGATCAATCGATCGATCAAAATGGTTTATCGTTCCACAGACCTGGCTGTGGCTTGTAGGCTGAATTGCCGCCATTGTTACATCATCATACATATCATACATGTCTTACAACACCACTGCTGGTTTCGTAAGATGCATTGAATATACTCCTTGACCCATTTAGAGTCCGTTAGATAACTTGTTTTTGGTCCCAGGGATAGAAGGGATAGAATTTTGATTCTTAAGAAACCTGGGCTTGTGCCCAAAGCCTCCAGGGATCGAAATACTACCTGCATATGCAGGTACTAGGTGCAATTTGAGTTTCGCTGGTGCCTTTCTGTACCTAACCTGCACTGGCCCATGTACTGGGCTTATATAGATATATCTGGCTTTTTATTGACTGGTATCGTCTACATTTTGCACGAAGTGTATGGCGATGCTTTCTGATCAGTTTATTTGAAGTGCGATTCATACTGCACCAGTGCGGGTATGCAAAAAAAACATTTCTAGCCTAAAGAGAGTACATCCTTGACCCATTTATGATACATTACATAACTTTAAAAAGTTTCTTGGTCTTACTTTGATTCATAAGAGACCTATGGTTGTGGACAAAGTCTTTAGTTTGAGACTACTTATGACACTATCTCCTATCTCCATTTATTAGACTTAATTGAAGTTCAACCTCTCCCATTTATGTACATAACTTTTTGGCAATCCCTATGGGGCGGAAGCTTTAGTTAAGTATTTCAATCGAGTACTACTAGTATACTGCGAATGAGTTCCCTTAGCTTGGAAATTGGTTTTGGGACGCTTTTGGGTCCCAGAGACAGAAGGGATATATATAGTTTGATTTATATAAAAACATGGGCTGGTGGACAAAGCCTTTGAATATCTCCTTACCCACGAGAGTTTCTCATTGACACATTTATGGGCGCATCAGAGACGGAGTCGTTAGTAAAGTACTGCGATCAAGATGAAAATATTCTAAAAATTACAAGAATGCGTTCCCTCGGGAATTGTTTTTCGAAGGCTTTCTGATCGGTCCCAGGAACAGAAGTGATACGATTATACGATTTTGATTTTTAAGATAGGAGATATATGGGCTTGCGGACGAAGCCTTTAAATATATGATTACTTATGAGAAGCATCTTTGACCCATTTATGGTCATTACATAACTTTTTAAAAAGTTTCTTGGTCTTATTTTGATTCTTAAGAAACCTGCATGGAATTGTGGATAAAGCTTGAATATTTAGTTACTTGTGAGAGTATCTCCTCGAACCATTATGATCATTACATAACTTTTCTTAAATGTTTCTTAGTCTTATTAAAGTCTTTCGCTTGAATATGTCTTTACTTGTGAGAGTATCTCCTCGACCCATTTATGGTCCACATTACATAACTTTTTTTGGAAAGTTTCTTGGCCCGGTAGAGAGAAGGGATACAATTTGGATTCATCACTTGGAGATAAGCTTAAGTCCGCTCCACATGGATTGGAACAGATATAGGACACATAGGACTCGTTTTGGGAGGGACGATTGTACCGTTTTCTGATAGCGTTTTCTTCTGACTCACAGCCCCCCCCCCCAACATCTTTTTGGAGAGTAAGGAACGACAGTTCCGTAGCTGTCTTGCCAATTTGATACTGTCTTGCTGCCACCAGAAGATCTGCTTCCTCCTGGCGGGCATTACGGACACAATGACCGCGAAACTGGAGTAATGAGGGACGAAGGGTCGGGAGGGACACGGACAACAGACAGGGCGGGCGTCCTGGTGGGACGAGGGAGGGGACCGGGGGTCGTTAGCGCCGGCACCAAAATCCTCTCCGACAGGAGACATGGGGCCCAGCTAGCCTAATCTCCAAGCAGATGTTAACAGAAGGCTACTTTCCTTATGGCGCGGTCACATTCGTCGTAGTCAGGCGTACGTACGATTTTGATGCCACAGATTTCAAGCAGGCCGTGTATGACAGAACCAACCGCCGACAGGGGCGCTATTGGATAAAGTCTGCATAGCTAGCATTTTCAAATTTTCAAGTCTTCCAAAGGGCGCGTACGTTGGTAACATAGTTATAACAGTGAAGCAAATAACGAGAAGGTAATGTGTACTTTATTGATAATTGTGACTGCCCATATCGGCAGATGTCCGCGAGAACACAGAGGCCATCTGGTCATGATTATGTCATTAACCCCATTCACACACTATCCAGACTGTCCTTTATGATATTGATATATTCTTTGTGTGAAAACTCAGGCCCGAAGGCTAATTGCAAGTGAACGTGTAATGATACTGTACATATAGAAGGAGAAACAGAACAGAAGTGTCGTGTCTATTACTGTCACTAACCAGACTTTTATATTTATTGTCAAGGATCTAACACTAGTGACAGGTACTTGGATAATTTACCTGATAATGATAAGTACACCATCCATTTTTTAAATTTTGTTTTAAAAATTGTCAATAAAATGTGATCCAAAGCCTGTCCCCATAAAAATAAGCCATAGAGTAAAGACATCGTTATCTTCTATGTCATCTCATGCACATTGTTATCTTTTATGTCATCTCACAAACTACCCAATGCATAGTATTTTATGAGAGTGAGAGTTAGTGTGTGGCGTAGCAAATGTTGTCATTATTCTATCTTGGGCGAGATTTTGGAGTTGTCTGTTACATACATGTATTTTCAACTTGGCTATATGGGGAACATACACAGACTTCACACTGACACGCACAAATGCACACAGACACTAACACACACAGACGCACACACAGACACGTATACAAACACACACACAGAGAGGTACACAGACAGAAAATACATAGACAGGACACACACACACACACACACACGCACCACACACACACACACACACACACACACACACACACACACACACACACACACACACACACACACACACACACACACACACACACACACACACACACACACACACACACACACACACACACACACACACACACACACACACACACACACACACACACACCACACCACATACACACACACACACACAGTATATAAGGTTCAGCGTGCCTGTTCTCCCCCCCTCCTGGTGGAAAATTTTAATAAATAAACTCTTGCCCAAAGGGCTGTCTATAATGGTGATGATTACTTTTCATTTTTTTTTCTAATTATCAATCAGGGTGGAATGGGGGAATGATAGACGTCTTTCATGTTTTTTGAATTGACATTTATACACACGACGAAGGTTGAAAGAGAGGTTATTGAGTCGGGACTCTCTCGTGGAAATTGAAATCTCTGATGTGGATGAAAGGCGCGATCACAATCGTCGTGCGAGTTTCATGTCGTACGATGTTCATGCCGTACGGTTTTCAAGTAGGCGTGACAGAACCAACCTCCGGCAAGGATCTAGAACAGGACGCATGCACGACTATCCCAAAAGTGTCCTCAGTCTGTGTAAACCCATTTTTGTATCGAGATACAAGGATAAGGGGCTTTCTCGAACTAATACGCCTAAAAACTCTTGTTTATTTCCTGACATTTGCAGAAGAACACGGTCATATTCGTACGATAGGTTTACGACAGCAAATTGAAGGTACATTCTTGGCGCAGTCGTAAATGTGTCGTACCAACAATGTAACAGTGCTGTCTTCTGACAGAACTGTTATCGTAGATCTTTGTCACCGACCAGTTCTGAAAATCCTAAGTTGAATTGATAGATATTAAGATGCAAAATGTACTATAAATATACAATATTCGGGTACAAAAACAATCTAACGACAGCAATCAGAGCAATTATTATCTAGGCCTTGTGGTCATACAAGTGGTACAACCACAAATGGTATTCAAGTACAAGGAGCGTCAGTGTCGTAAACCACTCTAAACCTGTTATGTAGATGTCTCAACAACTGCCATTTGGAAGCTAGCATGAGAGTTGTGGCTGAGACACACTGAAGCCCAAAGCATAACACCCTCTGCCGCATTAGAGAACACTTTAGCCCCTGTAAAAAATCGCGTTCCAAGATAATAAACGGCGACGCTTCAAGAAGTCTGCGAAGGAGGTTAACCTCTACCTTCTCCTTGCTGCCTTAACCCGATAACCAGTACACATGTGATACCAAACGGCTACCTTAGCAGGCTGAAGGAAGCTTCCCCCACATCATATATATCCGTATGTCGTTCCCTAAACTATACGTGGAATTAACGCTAAATTTATCGATGATTTTCCGTAAGCAAAGTGCAGTCACGTCCAGTGGGAGTAGGGTCCATTCTAGTAATGGCAAACTCAAAGAGGAGTTATTCCCCTCGGACAAATCATTTATCCACGGGGCATAATCGCTTCTTTTGACACCACAATTATGATTGTTAGAGAACCAGCTCGCGCCAATGGTATTTCCTTAATCATATCATCACGCCCTTCGGGTATATTATCATCATTACCGCTCACGCATAGAGTCGGGGAACCTTATTGGACGACAGCGCGCCTTTGTCAGCCCTCTTGCCCGCCCACCCTGGAGCAAACCGTGTGTTTTGTACTCGCGTGTCGGTATCGTCGGTTATATAGATTGGCTGGCAGGTCCTGTGAAGTTAGGATAGCTCTCCGTGACGATACGGTATACCACCGAGGCCTGAAGACATTTGTTTTCGGCACTGCAAGCGCTGTACCTGTGAGAAGAACGTACGCCTGCCATGAACGACAGCAGCTCCGAGACGAAGACCGCACCGGTCCGCCCGGTTCCCCCGTGTCTCCACGGCACCGGCGGGCCCCGCCACACCATCGACGCGATCCTCGGCCTCCACATGCGGGAGCCCGGCCGTGACCAGGCGGGGAGACACCGCTCCGAGCCCGACGACGTCCCGACGGCATACGGTGACGGCCAGGACCAGAGCGAAGCGCTGAACCTCGTGGTGGACGTCCTGAGCTCCAGCGACGACGAGAATCGCACCGCCAAACCGAACGGCACACACTCTACCCACGGTGAGTACCCTAACCCTTTCCGAGCGGAAATATAGTAGAAATTAGCCAAACTTCAGGTAAACCGTTTTAGATGAAACGAAGAGAACCCTCTCTAGCCAAGTGACTTTACTGGTATATCAGCCACCTCATATTTGGACATCTAGATCTGTTTCTGCCGTATACTCGGTCTCGAGCGGAGGCTGTGGGCACTAGTTAGTACAGAGCCCTGACTGCGCCGTCGTCTGGGCCCAGTCACGGCCGTTTCCTGGATAGTTCTCTCAAGACCTTTCATAAGAATAAGAGGCAGCTGTACGTAGGCTGTACGTCACAATGCTATGTCGATATCTGCAGTGTAAAGCTAGTAAACATGTTTTTCTCTGCACGCCAGTCTTCCGAATTTTTGCCGAGATAAGCGCGTAGGTTCGACAATCTGTCGGTCCTTTATGCCTACATGTATAACCTCCTTGTTTTAGGTGATGTGCATTGGCATCGGTATATGCTCGGTCACTGATCATATAGCGACGCCGCCGGTACCGAGAGAGAATATATATTCTATGTTGTAACCTCCTTGATACAGCTACGGGTAGGAGAGATACATTTTTTAACGGAACTCTCAACGTTGTGTTATGAAGGAAAGTCCAGTGAGAGGTTTACAGAGCCGTAACTTGTGCGTCAGACGACGGTCATAATATGAAGTGTTCTGGTCATCTTTAGATACCTGTCGCAACAAGGGTCTCAACTCAATATCAGACGGCGTTTTAATGCCGTGGAACAGGAATCTCTCAGAACACATACATTTTGTTACGTTGCCCGTGGCTCATGTCCAAACATGTACATGTTGTTAAGTACATTTATCCAAATTTTTCCGCCCTTCTGCTGTGCCCGTGTTTTCTTTCAGTGCTCTGAATGATTATGCCTAAATAATTTCCTTTACATACTGTGCCAGTCATGCAGACTTGGTGCTATGTTAGAAACGTTCTGAACGCATGACACTAAGTCTTCTAGCTCCATGCACAGTTTAGAATGATAGAAACAGTCCAGAAATCCCCTCTCACAAACCATACAAGTTTCTCAGTTTTATACTAGTCGGAAAGGACAGTGAAATAAGGTAGAGAGCTTTCCAGCGGTGACCATAGATGTGATTTATTCTAGATAGCAATGTTCCTACGATTTTGCTGTCCGCATCTGCCTCCACGTTTACCTACTAATAACGACTATTGACAATATTTGGAATATTTGCTGAACTCTGTTCCCATTTCGAGAAAACAAATTGTAAAGGTGTCGGGACGTTCCTTTTAGAATTATATTTCCTAACCAGCAAAGACTCGGAAGGCTTTGTGTCCTTCTTTCCTCTGGTGTTTTTTCCGTGTTCACCTTAATTTGTCGGCAAACATGAAAGTTTCGTACGTTTTGAAATAACATCAGAAGAACAGAACGTCCAGAAAACGTCGCGTGTTCCCCTCGAGCGACAGGGACTTACATCAGCGAACGTTCCAGAAAATATTCTTAGTTGTCGAAAAATCAAACCTTATGGCCTGAAGTGCAAAGGAAATCGAATGAACGCAAGGAAACGACGAGGTGGTTCACCCACGCGTTCTACGTCATATTCATCCTGTTCCCCGGAGTTTCACATTGCTATTCCCATCCCCCCTCAGCAGGTAAAATAGCAGCAAGGTGCACCTTACGTCTTGTGGTTAGGACTCAAAATCCCAATTTCTGGGTTCGAATCCCAGTGTTGTGCTCTTGGGCAACACACTTAACTTCCAATCCCTCATTTGACTCAGGTGAAAATGAATACACAGCTTCGGTTAGGGGCGTTCTCTGGGATATATAGGACAGGAGGTCCTGTGTTTGAGGCGAGCCACATTTTGAGCACGTTTAAAATCCAAAAGAGTAACGGTCTTTTCCGGCGTGAGTAGTTCAAACCTTACAGTCTGTAATCTCCAAGCGGATTCGGTGGGGAAAGGGGATTTTATGTTGGCCGCCTGTAGCCACGAACGTTGGATACAGGCAGCCAACATAAAGTCCCCTTTCCCCACCGAATCCGCTTGGAGATTATCATGACAATCTAGTCTTAGGGTTGAAAAGGCGATAGTCACCTGTTATGTGAATCCTACAAATTCGGTGAATAAATGGGTAGGAGTTAGCCAAATAGCCTAGATAATTTGCGAGCGAATTCAACTTAATTTCTGCTATTCTTCCAGTGACCACTGGTTCTCTCATGATGGAATTCCGTATCTTCGTACATAGTAACAGAAAACATTACAATTGACGGACAATTTTAAGCGTTTTGTACATTGACTAAAAGTACGTATGATCTTTCGCAATTGATGAATCATATACATTGCAATTTTTGGCCGATATCAATTTCATTTCAAGTGGTCGTCCTTTCAATGGGCGGTATAGTGGGCAAGCGCTCGGCTAGATGCGATTGTAGCCTCGATGCCAGGCATTTTGGTGGCTCCCCTACCTTATGTAATGCTCTGTCTGCTCGTCTGTTCTTACCGACTGCCTCTGCCTTCTTCATAACCTGAAGCACGTCTACATTTGTCGGTAGTTTACACAGAATGGAGGGTCTATTATACTAAAGAAGTTTCGGTTATGGAGAAAATTTCAAAGCCCTACTCTGGCTCTGTCCGGTTCAATTCAGTTATATCTGCCTTCCAGCGAATACGTCAACTGTTGCTTATATAAGGGTTATACAAATTATTTCTGACACTTTAAAAAACCGCGCTTAATTCTATTTCAGCGGTTCAGAGGCGCACGTATGAACCGTCGTCTGTTAAGTTTATTCAGTCGGCAGTCAAATAGACGATCAAAAAAGTGAATAGTGTATTTTTCTTACTCAATATTCAACACGTTATATCACTCGACGGCCACTTCACGGTTACATCTGTACTCACTAAAATCCCTGTCACACACAGCTAAATATGACCTCCGGAACACTGCCGAAGTCCCCCAAGGTCGGGAGTAGGTCGGGAGTAATGTCAGCTGTGGCTGGCTGGAGTTCGGAAAGGTTAGCCTGGGTGCCAGACCCATAGCACACTGTCACTGGACACAAAATATCTCAGTGAGCACGGGCTAGGCAAGGTTGGCTAGTGCTCGGCGTTTCAAAATTTGAAACTTACAGGTGTGGACGGGAAGGCCATGTCTGGAGCCTGGTTGACTGTACTGTTTTTTCGGGTGGCATATTGGATACTGCTCTGCTGCCAATGAGGCCACCAAAAGATCTGCTTGGAGATTAATATTATCAACCTATTCTGACATGTAAAAGCTAGTGTAACCCCCAAACATACACTGACTGGGCCGTTCTTGTATCAGTTGTTGCAGTACATCCCGAACCACTGGTGTGGTGTTCGGTTTCAGTGTCATTTATTTCCCTTCCGTTAGACTGAACATAATCTATGGGGAAGGCTGGACTATAGGGCGATGATCGGCCGTCTCCCGGTGCCACTTTGCCGCTGCCGAGGTGGGAATACCGGGTCCCAGGGCCGCACCTGGATCACGCGAGGGCGCCCTCCAACACTGAACTGAACGCCGAACTGCTTCTAGAGCCTACACAGGCCAGCTCTTCTGCCCCAGGGCCAACATGCCCCCATTGAAATAAACCCGACTAACAACGAAGAAACTACATAAAATGTTACGTTGTTGGAACTTATGGAATGATACCTTATGTGCATGTGCCCCCTGCTCTACACACCCTGTTTCGGAAAATGCACAGAAATTCTGGAGACTGTATTAATCATAGTAAAGATTGAAGCAATCATTATGCAAGGAAAAAGCACTGTGTTTGAGGATTTCTACTACTACTGCACTACTACTTTAATACTCAGTGATGTTTTCCTTTGTGATCTGATATCTCTGACATAAATCTAATCTTAGTTTCAAAAAAATTCTTCTAAAACCAGCCTGCGTCCCGTCAAACAAAGTAGGAACACTGTCAACTATTCTCACTTAGTTCTCGTTCAAATGTACCGACAAACAATTCACGAATGTCGTTAAAATGTTAAGCCATTGTTGTCTGCTGTTCCTTCAAAGTCCCAACCAACAATCTACGGATCCGGATACCGTTAATATGACGATCTACTCTAGTGCCCTTCCAAAGGTCTTACAAACAATATCTGCGAACGCCGTGAAACGGCTGAGGCATTGTTATTTAGTGGTCATTCAAATGTTCCAAGAAATGTGCGAATGTCGTTTACGTGACGATGTATTATTATGTAGTGCTCGCTCAACAAATGACCGACAAATGCCGTTTAAATGACGAGGCCACACAAATCGCACGGCCGGCTGGCACGCTATGGTACTTGCCGTGGACACGCCCGTTGTTTTCCGCCATTTACTTGCAACGCTTTGAACATTGTCACCATCACCGAATGGTCAATATTGTTAAAATTAATTAAAAATTTCATTGAAATGAAGTTAATATAAGACAGACTTTAGAGAATGCTGGCATAGAAGTTTTGTTGAAACGCATGCCCTTTTCATAGTTACGAGTGACCCAGCGAGTGTTTGTAACCTAGCAAGAACGTATACATACATACATACAGACAGACAGACAGACATAGCTATATGTTGAAACGTTACGGTGTCTTCCCATGTGTTCTGAGGTTGTTTTTTGTCTTGATGTCCAAATTTTCATGTTGTAGCTAGTTAACGTTATAGCTACATGTATTTATTGGTGGAGCATAAAATGAAGGTACTCGTACTCTTCACGTAGCTTGATTTTTTTGGGCTATTTCAAACGCTTCAAGTATGTTTTAAAAATGGTAGAAAATGTCAATATCAGACAGATGTCCTCATCCAGAATGTTTTGTTTGGTTTTGCCGCCCTGAAATTGCATTGGCAACAGGTTAGTCTACAATTTGCCGAGCAAAAGCACACATGGACATGTTGCAGACCTAAGTAGGCTACTCAACTTCAGTTCTTTTTTTATTTTTTTTTATTTATTATAACATTTAGTAACAAGACAGGATGACGACATACTCAAGCTACAATGCTTATGTTTGTGTCGTCATCGTTACAAAAATATATACATATAGTCACAAATACAGACATGCAAAGCATAAGAGTAATAAGGTAGACTAAAGTAAGCCGCATTATAACTAAATCATATAATATGTATCAAATATATAACAGTATATGCAGGTAAATGATAAGTGAGTAAGTAGGCATTCCAAGTCAATCAACAAACTGGTAGGATAAGAAATTGATGGTTACTCAAATCTTTCCGTTTCTTTTATAAACAACTTCAGTCTTTTATAAACAACTTCAGTTCTCGGGAACACAAAAATAGATTTTTTGCAAAAATATTTTCATGAACAATTTTCCGTCTTCCATAGAGGTCTAAGTTAAATCTATTCTCCTACTGTGACCCCGTTGTTGACCCAACACTAGAACCCCCTTTGTGAAAAAGCGCGCGAACCTCCGTGCCAAGATGTCGTCTGCACTTTGTCACCATGTCAACGGACAATTGGTGGTGACAGGATAAAACATGGCGGGCGCGCCAATTATTACCTATTAGCCCCCGATCATAGCGGCCTTTCAATTTTAATGTTTGACCTATTTAGCCTGGAAGGAAACTAGTCTCGACCAGACTTCGTTTGGGGAAAAAATTTACCCAATATCGGCCAGTTTTCACCATTTATTCAAATTCGTGCACAGTCTAACGTTACATACAACAACTATTATGTCAGAATCGAAACGCATGGGAAAAGACTGATATTTTCAAAGTTACACTTTATGATTATAATAATATATTTGCAATCAGTACCATACATGATCAGATGATCTCACATGTATGTCACTCGTTAGCTTGTCGGTTGAATTCGAAGAGACATACAGTTTTCCATCATTTGATATATCTTATCAGCGTACATATAACAAACAAAGGATTTCAGCAGTTATCGCTGTGTCATCTTGAACGATTGCAGCCTTAGAGAAACTTCAAAGCTGACAGAGCAAATATTCTACAAACAAAAACAGTTGTTTGCCCACAGCTCCAACACATTCCTCTTCTCTTCATGTTAACTTAACAAAATGGTGTAACCTCTTCAAGACGGATTTGTACACACTTGCGAAAGGAAATACAATTCTTACGAAGAACTGTATAAACGTTACATAAAGAGTATATGATCAACCGTGGGTGACGTCGTTTGATTTCCTGGCGCCAGATTTACACACATCGCTCAGACGAGTCTTTCTTATTTCTTCCCCAGGTTTTTCTTCCGTTCCTCAGACTCCAAACGGCGGTGCGGCTGAGACGGGGGAGGAAGCCTCGGCAGACCGCGGGGAGGACGAGAAGACGCCGGCGGGAGAAGACATGAAGAAGAAGCACCGGCGGAACCGGGACCACCTTCACCACGTTCCAGCTGCACGAACTGGAGCGAGCCTTCGAGAAGTCGCACTACCCGGACGTCTACAGCAGGGAGGAGCTGGCCATGAAAATCAACCTGCCGGAGGTTCGCGTGCAGGTGGGACATGCTTCTGTATCATAGACAAGCAAGGGCTTAACTTATTGTCTGTTTGTTTGTTTGTTTGTTTGTTTGCTTGTGCACCTGTACTCATTTGACTGCATTAGAGTGACAGGAAACGGTGCAACCGCGGACGACAGACAGGAAGGCCAAAATGGTCGTCTGTAGGAAGACGTGAATAGTAAACAGGTTATCTCATTTCTGTCTTCAGTTGCATGTCTTTCGTCTTATGGAAAGTGTATAGACAGAATCAGTGAGAAATTCACTATAATCAAGAAAACAAAAAATTCACAACAATCCAAAATACTTTTTGGTGTTGAATCTTCGATTTCTTGTTTCTTTTTTGGCGTTTCGTTTTAGGCGTTTCGTTTTAGCCCTTTCTTCCCAAGGCCAGAGGTGTACTGGAAAAAAAACGCTACACAGGGAAAAGACTACTTGGAGCCAAATACGCTGATACTGCATTAGTAACATCCCCCATGGCATCCAAGTCTTGACTACTCGATTGTTGCATGCCATTTTGCTTCCAATCAAGTTTGTTGAAAAACTTGCCCTGGTTTGTAGTTTGTACTGGTCCATTAGACCAAGTGACCAGGGACTCAAATTACGTCCAGTCCATTTGAGCTCTGACCCTGGTCTCGGTTTCGCCATAAATCAAGCCAATTCATTATCAATCAATCCGCTTAATGATGCATTAATCGATAAATCGATCGGCCACACAACTGAGGGACTTAAGTATTTTGAAAGGACTGCATGTTAGCCACACTGCTTTGATACTCCGAACAACTCCACCAGAGAGTGCGACCGCTGCTGGGCGACCAAACGTTGGACAGATCGCTCAACAAGTTCTATAAACTAAAAAAAACATTTTTTACCTTTGGTATGTTTTGGTGTCTTCTAAATAATATCTTTATATCTTATATTATATTCCAATTATTAAATACAGTTAGGCTCACACAAATCCAATATTGGCCGTTGTAGGGCGCCTTTCAATAAGGGTACGACCAACGATTTGACAGATCGGTCAACAAATTTCACAGATAAAGAACTTTTTTGTATACGTTTGGTGTGTTTTGTGTGTTTGTTGTCTTTTATCATCACCATGTCTTTTGAATCATACCTTTATATCTCGTGTAACATGTTCCAACTGTAAAATCAAGGGTCCCACAAATCTAACTTTGGTTACTGTAAGGCCGCCATCTACATCTACTTAAAGAGGGCCTAATCAGACGATATTTAGACGCTCTTACCGACTAGACCAGGCCCAGTACTCACCCTTGCTATCTCTGCCAAGGCGAAAAAGTGGTGCTTCCTAAATAAGTCTCACTCTGGGGACGAGGTAATTATTAAACGGGGGTCAGGAAGGTCGCCTGATGGACGACACCGGTGGAAACATCAAAGCCTGGGACAGAGAATGCGAAATGAGCGGGAAAGGCGGTGAGCGCGCGGCGGAACAATGGTGTCGCCATCACCAAATCCCCCGCTGCCCGCCCGCCGCAAATGGCGATCGCGCCTCTCACGGAAGGAGGTGCTTACCGGGACGTTAGGCCGGTAAATGGGTTATAAAACGCCGATTTGTGATGTCGGCGCGGAAGGGATGTACATGTACTAGCCCCGGTGTCAGGCGCCGAGAAAGAAATGATTGGATCAGCCAATCAAGCAATCGATTAATTATTCGATTAACGCAATTAATTGATAAACAACGTTGGGGCTGAACTGCCAGAACTCATATTTATGGTGTTTAAGTACGACGACACATGAACCCACGATAAAATCATATATTGTCAAAATATCAAATCCCAAAAGATTCTTTAAGAGATCTGATCAAAAATGAAAACAAAAACAATGCGATGGTGTAATATTTCTAAACCTTTATCCAGTCAGACAGGAACGCGGACGTGGACAAAATTACTCAGAAGATGGATAAGGACAATTGGAGGCAATTGATTGCCATTTTCTGTGACATTTTCGATATTTTGCTCTCTCAGGAGGGCTATCAGAAAAGTGTATAAAATTTGCCTACCTAGAGTAGTAATCAACTTCAATATAAAACACAACACTGTTACTGTAAGTTATCTTTGTCTATCTGAGAGGGCCCGACAGAAATGACGGATGGAGACTAAACTTTATGAACGCTGCACTTCTAGATCCATCCCAGGCCACATACATCGCACGATGCACAGGTGTCTACGACGTTTATTCTGCGATGATATCACTAAAGTTCGGCTGAAGTTCGTAAGCAGTCTGACCAGATTTAGGCCCCACCAAAAACTGCCCGGCCGGGCCCCGGTTTGGAAATGTGACTTCGCATAAGCTGGTGAATGACGATGGTGATTCTGTGCACATCGTCGCGGCGGTGACAGCTCGCGTGCGGGCCGCGGGGCGGGCGGCAGGTCCCTTTAAGTGAGCGGCGCGGCGCGAGTCGGGAAGCATTAGCGGGACAATATAATTCCATTTCTCCTGACGCCTCCGCTCGTAAAATCTAATCAATCGTCCGGGGGACAGGGCTGACAGGAAGGGACAGGTTCATATGGACGGTGTCAGGCACATGACAGGTCTGTGTCAGGTTCAGGTACGGCGTCGACGCTTTATTAAATCTCGTAAAATCTAATCAACCATCCGGGGGACAGGGTGACAGGAATGTGTCAGGTCACTGTCAACACTTCATCATGTCATCACGTCATCGCACGTACATGACAAGGACGTGTCACGTGTGATGCACTGGCTCAAAAAGGTTCTGGCTTCGAATCCATGACAGGCCCCCAGTGTGGTCTGCTTGAAAACGGCACTTGACACCTGTTTTCTCTCTCGACTCAAGTGCAAATGAGTTCCTAGCTTCGGTTAGGGACGTCATATTCCTGTCTTGACCTGCTAGAAATAAATTAAAATTGAAATTAAGAAATTAAAACAGACAAAAAAGACAGACGATAGAATGGTGGTTTATAAACGTACATATGTATGTGAGAGGACTTCGTTTCCGGGACAGTGTTTTACAATACTTTAGACCTGCTTTTAGGATTGCAACAAGCGACTGTCCTTTGGACTTCCTACCTTGAATCGTGGGAAAACCTGTATCATATCATTATATAAGCACCATTCCCTATCTAAACATCTAAACATTAGCATGTAAGACGTAGTGTTAGACATGGATTTCTAGCGAATCGACTTATGCCGTGAAACGAAACGACTGTAGCAAATGACAATGTAGCGAAACAACCGGTTACCAATAGCAAAGTACAGACAGACGGACCGGCACTGACTAACTGACCATTTTATACTACAACAGCAGCACTACGTCTTCTTGGAGATCCCCCCCTCCTCACACACACACACACACACACACACACACACACACACACACACACACACACACACACACACACACACACACACACACCCTCCAAGGCCTCCAGTTTTTCGTCATGCCATTTTACCATTTTGAGCATGTCATTGTCATTCCTGTCGTTTCCACAGAGCCTGACAGGCACAGAGCGTGTTCTCTAAATGGAACGTCTCCCGAACCGGCCGGCCATTAATATTGCATCCCCTGCGAAATTCAATTTAATTTACACCGGGGACGCGAGGAACGCACTTTTAAAAAATTAATAGGAGTTATTAGGAGAGGTAGATTCAATTGTTTACGTCCATCTCGTAAATTTTGTTCCTAGTCGCGAATTTCCGGGCTTCCAATGTCAATGTCAATATCGTTCTAAGGAGGCATTCGCCTGGAAGGGAAGTACTGAACACATACCTTTGGAGGGGAACAGGTCATTTCTCTGACACTGTGTCAAAGACATGGCAATGGACTCTACTGCACGCTTGTCTCTTGTGAAGGTCGTCGTACGATTTTGATGTCTTAGAATTTTCAAACAGTGTCTGGCAGAACCAGCCACAGACAAGAATCTAAGACCGCCCTATCTGTCTGAATTGACTGGACTGTAACTTGACTGTGCACAAGAATCATAACTGATTTAATGCAAGACAAAGTGTTGTGTAATACTAGTAACTAATCAAAGCGCTGTATAAGACTACCAGCTAATTACATGGAATTAGTACAGTCTCCACGTCAAGCCATACAATATCGATAGAGGACACACTATGAAGTGTAAGGCAGAGCGTTCTATAAGACTACTGTCTAGTTGCGTTAATCTATCTAGTACAATCTACACTTGAATTCAGACCTATACAATGTTTACAGAAGACATTAGGAGGAGTGGTATATCAATTATACAGCTACATGTGTTGATACATTTACTATGTTATTGTACTTTATCTTTTTTGCATTGATGCATGCCTGCATGTATATATGTATGTATGTATGTATGGGCCTAGATATACAGAAGTTTTATCGGTACGTGACATGACAAGTGACCTTATGACAGCATCACGAAGCTATGGAGAGCATTTCAGTTAGATGTTGTCGTTTCGAACTAGAACACAAAACAACTTCTGTCGTCTAAATGCCAGGTAGTCTCATTGTCCAACTACCCCTTGTCACAACGGCCATATTGGTAGAATGATAAGTTACAGGGGTTATCTTACGACCAACGTCTCCATTAACTTAATTACCATCATTAATCAGGGCCTTTAAAGTAAAGGCATGCAATGCAATTTCAGGGCGGTAAAACAAAAATATTCTGGATGAGAAAATCTATTTGATATTGACCTCTACTGCCATTTCTTATCCCACTTTCGTTATCATTTCATATATACAGTTGATAACACAATCAGTGCAGCCTGTAAATTCCCTAGCAAGTCTGCCATTTCCTTAGTATAACCTGTATGTCCTTAAAGTTACGTCAGTAACAGAAGATTAAGTGTTTTAGCCACAGTTAATTTGGATCCAGATACTTTATCCATTTCCCAAGGAAATTCCATTTTAGCAGTCTCCAAGCAGGCTTAGACTTCGTGGTATTTTGGTGTGCTTTATGCGTTTTTCTCGGGATTTTTTTACTTGTATTTTTTTCGCCATCCTTCGGGCGTATAGACAATGGTGCTGTCTTGCAATTTGGTCTTGCAGCCACCAGAGGATCTGCTTGGGAATTATCATCTTAGTACTCGGTATGCGTTCTTTTAGTCTTGTTGTCCTTTTTCATGTTCATTTTCCTTCATAGCGTGCCTACAGACGATCACACATTAATCTTTCATTCATTCATCATCATCGTTATTACAATATCCGGCAACAGCACTGACGAGACTAATTAGATTTCAGGATATCATGAATATAAGATCAGGAGAGGCTTTGTGACCATTGACACTACCATTGGAACCACACGAACTACCAGACGGCGAGGGAGAAATATCACTCAATGAACCAAAGAATTTGTTCCATAAAACGAAAATATGACGGCACGCATGCCCTCTGAAACAATCCGTGCCTGTAATGACTTGTACGTTTTAACCTATATTTTATCATAAGCCCTGGTGTTAGCGTTAGCCCACAAATACACAATAGTCATACAGGACTAACGATATACAATGAACGTAATGATGATGTGATTATACATTTATGAATGCCAGATGAGAATACAAAGGACTGCGACTGCATTAAAGCTGGATAGTTTAAATTATACAACACTCTCATGACCAATTCATGGAGAATGAAATCCAAACAAGCCCAGGTTCTTTACTACCATTCGGAAAGCCGAGTCATGTCATGCAATGCGACAACATAACAATGGATGTTCAGTTTTCGGTTTATTTCTTTTAATACCAGCAGCAACGAACGGTCAATGGCCTGCTCTTCACGTAACCCGGGTAGCCTCTACCAGGCTTCAGAGGCGGTTGGAAAGAGTAGAATTGGCCAATTAGGCAGATAACATGTTAGAAAAGTTAGTTCGCAACAAGCTACAGTTTGCTGTTCTGAACTGTACTTCTTTAGAGGGCTAACTCCCCTATCAAATTATCTATTTGGCCAATTTCTACTCTGTGCAGACGCCTTTGAAGCCTGGGAGAGGCAAAGATATAATGTCCCACAAATGTCCCAAAACATTGCTACACACATAAGGTAAACGTTGTTCGAAAAAAAATGGCTGCTAACCGTAATCATATACTTTTATTAGCATTTTTAAAGCATTATTGTCAGAGGAGAGCATCTACATAATGATCACCAGACAATGACAGGTTGGCCATGTTTTCTTTTATTATTAATATTTTCCTGAAACAATACGAGCAGCACAACAAGCAAGTCAAAGATAGTACTAGTATGTCTCCATCAAAACACAGTCAAAGTGTTGTGGTTTAAACCTAGGCCCACATTTAAATTTTTTCCTCAGGTGTTCCACATGGTAACATTCTAGGACCTCAACCTATCGTATTATATCAATATCAATAACCAAGGACTATCAATCTACCTCAGACATGTATCAAACAAGGTCAGAATAAAAACACGGTAGTGTATGTACCTACAAACATGTCTCAACTTTCAAAATATCTGTTCATAATATAAATATCTGTGCTAAAATGATTGATGGATTTATCCATAACTTTAATGAATGAATGGGCGGATTTTTTCATCAGGATGTCAATAACATTAGCGTTAATAGACTCGAACGTCAATAACATGAGCGTTGATCTGTTCCATGACTGCCATCATCTATTATCATTGTTTCTCCTTTGAACGTAGACCTTTTAAATGACTGCTAGGTTATTGTAGCAAGTTGAACTTTAATAGAAACAAAGTCTCTTTTCTGTCTTCTGTCACTGCACCACAACAAAAACAACACCAGCTGTCAAGGATGTCTTTATACAGAAATTGGATTCCTGCCAATAAACTTCTGAAACATCACAATCCAGAACAAAGGAATGGTCCAAGATCCTTTAGTGAGACGGATACAGTTCTGACAAAAGTGTGCACAGTGAACAATTCCTCGATAGGTCAGACAAAATGCCAGCGTGACATCCGTTAGGACTAATGGTCCATCTGACATGGCTTACAACAAAGGTCTCCTGACGTCCCCTCACTTTCACACAAACTGTATTATTTCTAGGATTTGATGTACGACCACCTCATTGATTATAATGGCGTTATCTATAGCTCTGATTTATGTGCAGACGTCAGTGAATTATTGTATTGAGCTGCTGCCAGTCAGTTAGCGTGGAACCACAGGTTTATGTAACAATCAGAGAGGTGAACTTTTGACGCCATTCTGTTCTAATGATCCTAATGGTCTGTATTTCAACTAAAGCCTTTGTTCATTTAGAGCCTTACTCCATTGTTCTTCATAGGCTACGTTTTGAAAAAAAAAACACCTGAAGTTCTCGAATGTCAAAATGTCGAACAGTTTTTATATATTTGTATGATTAACATCACCTGTAACTGTTACACGAATTGCTCCTCTGAAATGCTGCACTTCTGAAACCAAATAAAGATTGAAATATTAATTTTTCATTCCAAAGAAAATGATACATCAGATGAAAGTACATCCAACGTTATTTTAGGGCGACAAAAAAAAATATTCTGGATGAGGATTATATTTGAAGCATTTGAAAAAGTCCAAAACAAGCGACGTGAGGATTCCGGCGTACCACCGGGATTTTTGGGGTACCACTAATAAATAGTTAGAACCAGCCTACAGTACGAAACAAGCAACTGTTTTCCGTTGGCGACATCGCATTTTTGCCTCACAGATGGGGCAGGGTTCTTTCAATTTAACTAGGGTTGTTTCAATTTAACTACATTTTTAAAAAATGACCAGAAATTTTACTGCCCTGAAATCGCGTTGGGTGCCTTTAACACAGCTCCCTATGACAGATGACACTCGGTGCCCCTTGTCTGAACCCCGCACACCTTCATGACTCCAGAGGGTGTTACGTTATTGTTCAGCAAACTTCTGACATTTACACACAGAGGGTCTTCCAAACAATCACTTCACAAGTCCTAATTTGTAAATAAAGCCCACTGCGACAATAGAATTATCATCTATCAATCCCCTGTCGGTCACGAATAATAATCCATGGCTTTTTAATTCCCGTCATTTACGGAGAAAATGAGGCCATTATTGGGTAAAGGTCGCTCACACCGCCAGTGAGAACGGCTAATTGTTTTCTCACACATTGTGCGTTTGTTGTAACACAATTGGTAATTTGGTGTCGCTGCACATCTGGGGTCGGCGCAGCATGTCGGCAGAACGTACTGTACGTTACCTGCAGAAAACGCGCCTTGTGTTGTACATAGCACTTCAGCAGAACGCCATGTTTAAGTCGTATTCGTATTGAAATGTTCTGTGGGATATCTTCTCAAGAGGCAAAGTTCTGATGCAACGTTGACCAAATATCCAACGAAAACCGCGATGTGCAAAATGACTAATAAATTGGTGGACGTACCGACTACTAAGTATCTGATGTCTGCCCAGAAAAGAACAAGAAATAGTCATGCCTTCAAGTACTGGAGTTATCAACCAAGGATTAAGATGACAGAATACATTGTACAGTCTTTCAAAACATCTGTTCAAGAATTGACATGTGTCAAAATGATTGTTTGAAGGATCTATCCATAACTTTAATAAATAAATAAAAGACCTCTACTGTACGTTTATGCTCTTACAAGCTAAGTATGGGTCCTTGTGATGAAGCAGCCTTCAGGTACAATTACAATCATATATATATATATTTGTGTCATATCTTACTACATCTACAGTAGCTAATGTATACTAGGGTGTACAGGTTCAACTTCTCCTATCTCACTGCTGTAAATGTACGAACAACTCATTTCATACTTTTCCCTCACTTTTTATCAGAAAAATTTAAACACCAATTAACTAGAGTCTTGGGGGGGGGAGGGACTTGCTGTTTTTGTTCTCCGTGGACATTCCAACCTACGGAAATCATCGTTACAATCATGTCTCCGCCTTTGTGGTCCCTCATAAATTATGGAGGTCCGGAGACAGAAATGATGGCATAATTCACATACAGGGCATAGTTTGTACCGTGTCAGCTGGGCGGCTGGATGTAATTGATCCCCTCCTGTCAAATAAAGGGTTATTAAAAGGCTTTAGAGCTGATGAGGTTATGATGATATATCACACACAGGCAATTAATATAATTGTGTTGGGACCACTTGAAGTGTGTTTTACTTTTGTAATCTTGGAAACAGTGAATTTTGGGTTGATATGAAATGATATCGATAATGAGGTATTCGTTGATGAGGTTATGATGATATATCACACACAGGCAATTAATATAATTGTGTTGGGACCACTTGAAGTGTGTTTTACTCGCAACAGAGAGTTAAGTAGAAATGAGTTGATATCGGGAAAAATTCATTATTGCTTGAAATCACCCGTTTGTTGATCATGACTGCGAAAATGACATGTGAGCTGTCCACGCTTTCGAACGCCAGGTAAATAATAGCTCTGCTAACACATACAAGATACCCATACTATCTGTTAACATGTATTATCACACAAAAACAGCTTTGTAACTTGAAGCGTTGCTAAGCGACTAAAGTAACAATTGTTACGTTTGTTTATAAACAGAAATTGTACCTTATCGCAGGCTCAGGAATAATCGTGCGTTGTTTCAGTGAAACGTGTATTTCTGACGATAACACCAGGCGATGTTTTGTTAGGTTGGATTTAAAAAAGAACACCAACAACGTTAACAATCCGATCATTCATTTGTTGACAAATGAATCTGTATGTATCAGTATAGCCAGTATATCTCCTCTGTACATCTGTTTTATTTTGGTGTCACCAGCACCCCTATTGTACTTGTTCGTACAAAATCTGGCCTAATCAAATTTGCAAGACAGTATCACTGGCTGGCTAGTATCCGACACTTGGCTAGCGAAAACAAGATACCGTACAAAAAAGAGGACCCGATATGCGCGCGATTAAAACGCCTAGAACACGTCGAAAACAAGTCGAATCCTACCCCACTGCTTGAAGAGTACACGTAGCAGATGTAAGTTTTCACTGACAACTCCTGCCACTAACAGGGATGACAAGTGGGGTAGACTTGAACACATGTTCCATAGAATTTAATCTTTATGTGAGCCCATTCGATCAGTATAATTGGCTTCTTCTGAGAGCGCATTTGGGAATGATTATTTCATAATTGGATGGGGAGTTTGGGAGGGTTTGAGGGGCGTGTGGTTTTGTCTGGGTAGGGTCAGGTATAACGGCCGGTGAAGAAGATATGAACATATCAAATTCTGCATGTACAATTTGTGAGCTAGGATCCACCAGGCATATCTACGGGGATGTAGGCAGTAGAATTCTTGAGAAGTTATACTGTTTTAGATAAGAAGGATGGGATATTCACGACCGAGAGGACGTTCCTGACCGGCGCATGGTATCTACTGCTATATATTAAACATACTATGAGACTAGCCTACCTTACAAAGACTATGTACGTATTATGGGATGAGATGTGCACCATGCTGGGCGGAACAATGGAGATGAAATTGACAGGTGGCATGGGGATCTGTAATTTTCCGCAGAATTGACGAATTTTGGGATCACTTTATCCATGAAACCGATCATACTCGCTAATATGACAGGCTGCCCATATCTGAATCACCTGTCACGCATAGCCGAATATGGCCTCCCGAACTCCCGGCCCACCAGCCATGGTTAGGGGTAGGCCTAGGTTGGCTGGTGTTCGGCGAGGTCTGCTGCTATCGACTGCGCCGATCGAATTCGAATGTTTCAAAATCTTGCCGTAAAGTATGCAATGGTTAGTGAACAACTTCTTAAAACTAATACTCAACTAACATTGGTATTTTTCCTGCTACAAGCGGACCCCCCAACCCCCGCACAAAAAACACTCTTCTTCCCCTAATGTGACAGGGTATTGTTGTGGAATTCCTTAATTGACAAGCGTGGTTCTTCCAACGATGGCCCAAAACCTGCGACAAGAAGCGACCTGTCACACTTATCAACCTGTGCGTCCAAAGGACCTAATGTCATGGAAGGGAACGAATTAGCGTCGTACAAAGGAGCTGTCAATCACGTTCTTATGGCGCCTTTTAGCATTACTGGAGCGCTGACGAGCTGCTGAAATAATTGGGGATTTCTTTCACTCAGAAAGACGGTTGGGTTCTGCGAATTTTGTGGACAGCAAAACACTTGAGATGGATAATTGAGTCACCGTTGTTACCGTCCTCTCTTGTTAACGTTGAGTGCAATTTGTTCATTTTAACAGCCTGTACTGATGTTCACGTGTAGAGAAGATTTGAGAAAAACAAAAACAGAAGAATTTTCGAGCTAAAACTAATACTTCTTACAAAAGCACCTCCTATTTTGATCAAATGTTGATTTTCGAAGATACATCCATCTTCGAAAGATACACACAAACTCACGCACACACACACACACAAACTCACACACACACACACACACACACACACACACACACACACACACACACACACACACACACACACACACACACACACACACACACACACACACACACACACACACACACACACGCACACACACACACACACACACACGCGCGCGCACACACACACGCGCACACACACACGCGCGCACACACACACACACACACACACACACAAACAAACACACATTTATTCAGCTCCAACATTAGCCCGCACACCGGAAGCATTAAGGCAATCTTCTGCGTTTTTCACCGCAGAATTCTCCCCAATTCTGACAAGTAGATGCTTATCTTAATGCGATTACCCTGTTTTCCGGGTCACACCTTTAGGACTGTACAATGTGCAGTGTGTGTGCGGCTTTGTTTCAGTGAAAAGCACGAACTGTCGTAAATTTGTGGCTATTTACAGACAATGTGGTGTTGACAAATCGGAACGTACAGAAGTATACAAACTACGGGCAGATACACGATATACCATTCAATTATATATGTTAAAGTTATTAAGAGCTAGTTCCTACGGTACACTAAATACTACATTCTAAAAATACACATTCAGCTAGACCTTTGAGGCAGTGGAATATGAATTCGCCTACTGTCTTCTATGATATGTGTTTGGTACGGCATACCGACCTTCAGTTTACTCCAAAAATCGACAAAGATTTGTGGCCTTTAATGAATTTCTAAGCCTTACCATAACGCTTTATAAACATCTATGATCTCTTGGGTAGCGTGAAAAGATAAGTTCCACGGGTGGTTCCACCACCTTTCCACTAGAGAATGTGACCAAGAATCAGGAAGATCGCTCAACGAATTTCAAAGACAAAGAACGATTTTTTGGCTTGTTTTTTAAACCATACTTTTAAATCCTGTCTCATATTTCGATCATAAAACCAAGGGTGACAGAAATCCAGACTGCCCTATTGACCATGTTCTCCCCTGCCGTCCCCCAGGTGTGGTTCCAGAACCGCCGTGCCAAGTGGCGGCGGCAGGAGAAGATGGAGGCGCAGACCATGAAGCTGCACGACTACCCCATGGCGGCGCTCAACCACGTGCGGAACCCGGAGCGCGCCTCCCTGGCCGCCAACCTGCCGGTGGACCCCTGGATGACCGCTCCCATCGCCAGCGCCGCCGCCATCTCTGGCTTCCCCCTCTCCCCGACCACCTCCGGCATAGCCTCCAACTCGGTCTTCGCGGCGTCGCTGCTGTCCTCCGCCACCCTGCCAGCGATGTTCCCCATAGCCTCGCTCCCAGACCTCGCCAAAGTGGCCCCGGACAGCAGAAGCGCCAGCGTAGCCGCCCTCAGGATGCGTGCTAAGGAGCACCTCGAGTCTATGGGGAAGATGTTCCCGTACTCATGAGTCAGTTTGAAACTCTGTTGAGAGACCCAAGACAAGTTTCAACGACAGAAGGCAGGAATATTAATCCAACGATTACACATGTTCCAAATGTGCAATGATGAGGGTTGTGCCATTTTGTGTTGTCCTTGCACGAACTTGAACAGGATATTTCACTCAGTACTATGTATTTGGTGTATCTCTTCCCGTGCAATTTCGTCGTCTGGTGCACTGTGTGAAAATTTCACTTCATTATTTTCGCTGCATGAAATCCGTCATCGAAGCAAACCTTAAACATCTGTAAAGTTGTGTAATTTCCGTCGACTGAAAAACGGAAACTTTCCATATGCTTTAAGGTACGCTTAAATATATGATTTCACACAGTACTATTCTCCTTTAGTATTCTTTCCCTATATAGCTAGCATATTCATTTTTCTCTGCTACGTACTCTCTTTTTCGTTTCTGTCATATACATGTTCTTTCTATTCCCTTGAAAAGATCTGCCTGGAGATTACATCGGGCAAATTTCAATCGCTAATCTTTCCTTTCTTTCCAACTTCGTCGCCTTCCTTTCTTCTTGTAACCAAAACACGTTTGCCTGTGATGAGAATTGTTCAACATAAATCAGGACTATATATTGTAAAATGAAGTATTCTTCCTTGAAGTGTTGTGTACAATATTGTGCCTTGGTGATGTCGTTATGGCGTCAGTACAGTACGTCGGCAGAACGTACTGCGCCTGTGCGAAACCTGCAAGGTATTGAGTATAACACTGCGGTAGAACGCACGGCTCATTTAAGGTCGTATTCGCGTATCCAAGGATGAAGCGGGCAAACCTTTCGCTCAGTAGCAGTACGAGTATGTTCTGCCGACGTACTCGTCAGTACTTGGTTGGGTCGTCTTCTCCAAGTCGTTGTAATATAGATCATATGTAAAGCATGAAGTGCAATATATTGTTAAAGATAAGCTGTTTCTGTTGTGTTTGTTTGAATGTTGCATTTTCCGACAATCAGTAAGTACTACACAAGACTATGATTCTGTGAAAAAGATTTTGTTATATATTGTGTTTTGTGGATTCCTTTTTAAAAATATCACCTGCCAGTCTGCAAGATACTCACAAAGAAAACTTTGAGGAAGACTTTATAAATGATTCGACATATAAAAAATTACACAAGGTCTTAAGTTAATCAACAGGTTCGATAAAACACGTTCACATATCACTTTAACAGTTCACCATAGCCAAAGGTAGGGGCGGTCTTTATACCAGGTATCGTGGGCAGGACTGAATAAACCTTCTTTGTACAACGTAACATTAAACGTAACCGTCTGATTTGATATAATCTTATGGCGTTTAGCTACTAATGGTGAGGCCGGACCTCTAAAAAATGTTCATACAAAGACTTTACGTCTTAGGAGTTGGAGGTGATGAAAGAACTTGTAACTTCACAATCAACAACAACAAAAAACAAGAAAACAACTTGTACATGTATTATAACTCAACCAAAAGCTCCGTTAATGTGCCGCCATAGACAAGTGTGTTATCGTATCAGTTCCACTATTTTGTCAAAAAGAAATCGAAATGCTGGTATTTTGTGGTAAACCTCACGTCATTTGGGACTATAGAATGCATGCACTATATATTGATTGTTGTTGTAAGAAAGTGTATGATTTCTTGCTGGATTCTTTCGTTGTTTGTTTGATTTTATGTATATGCATGGTTTGACCACTGTTTGAAGAATAAATAGTTGAAATGTTTCTGGGGTTGTTTTGTTACGTAGGTGGTAGATGGAAACCATTCCTCATTCCTAGTATCTGTTAATATCACTCACCTGCCAACGTTTCAATAGTCTTCCGTTTGGCTCATTAAGATCTCTATCAACAGTGATTCTTTCTGGTGTCCAATCTGAAATAATACAGGACTGGAATATACAAAGAAAGTGAGAGAGTGAGTGGGTTATACCAAAGTAAAATGGTATAAATAAATAAATCATACATAGAAATGGACAGAATATACAATAAAACATGCATTTGAGTAACTGAAAACTTGAATCAAGTGACACAAACTCCAAGGGGGAAATAGGTCAGAGGTCAAGGGAAGAAGTCTAGTTCTTCTGAAGCCTGATAGAGGCTATTTTCTCTACAAAGGAACCACACAGGCAGCAAAGACATGGCTGGCGCCGGCCCTGCGTACACATTAAACACCAACCGGACAGGAGCGCGTGTTATTAGCCGGCCACACGTAGGGATCAGACTGGATAAATATATTACCAACGTACTAACTACTGAAAATAACTTCTCAACCTGTCAACGCAGAATATGACGTCATCTTCAATATCAGCGTAACTATGGTGAAATCCCTCTTCATTGCGACTTCATGTCTGTTGCGTCATGGGAAACGATAGTTACGTTTTTGCTCATACGGAACAGAACGAGCTCTTTTGAAGGACGTTCTTGAGGAAGAAAGAGAAGAAACTTCCCGATAAAAGTATCATTCAGCGCATATCACTGTCATTTGTACAGCTGCTAATGGCAAATTTCGCTCACAGGATATGTCATCTTAAATACCAACTTAACCATGTTGAAATTCCTCTTCATTGCGACTTGATATCTGCTTCTTCATGGAAAACGATGGAGATGCTAATAGACAACAGAACAGTATCGGGAAGGGCGTTCTTAATGCTTAGGTCACATTTGAAACGGCGCCCGTTCGGCATGTCCTCGGCGTAGACACCGACCGGCGTCATGACGCCGAGCGTGCGCCGTACTGTCAGGGTCACAATTAAATGTTCCTTTACGGCTCCCTGTCGGGGCCTGCTTGTGCTCCGGCCGGCGGCTCTCATTAATATTCATAAACTTTTGCGGCCGGTTTCTGTCAGGGACCCGTCCGGTGCCAGGTCAGTCGCCCGTCTTGACCCGTGCGGCGTGTGGTAGGGTGCCGACCGGCTCTTACAGTTCGGCCGGGCAGCTGTCAGGTCCCTGGCGGGTTCCTGGCGGGATCCCGACGGGCTCCTCTCGTGTTTTTGAGCAGGTACATATATAAGCGCTGCACTGCCTGCTACCGTTCACTTCAAGTAAAGAGTACACGTCAAGTAAAGAGTAGACTGAAGTTGGCGATGCAGCGTTCAGTGCAACCTGCAAACAACTTACAAACCCGTCTGAGATTGAGATTGGTGACAACCTACATGTAGGTCTTCTGGCATTGGTAGCTGAAGAAGAGAGGCAGGCAGAACTGGTGCGTCGCAAAAGTAACCGAGGGCCTACTTTCGAAAGTACTTCAGCAGTGACGCAGGAAGTACTTCAGCAGTGACGCAGGAAGTGTGCCGTGGCAGCTCCTTGCTATTGAGCAATAAAACCACTGAATATCGTTACTTCTGTTGAAATTTGGACTGAAAATAAATGCCAATAACTTCTGATTCCATTTTATTACGAAGGCATATGATGTAACAAGAGATAATGTCAGACACATTCTATTCCTGTTATGATCTGTTTTATGAAGTTGGCAAGAGAGCCGTGCCGGCTGTTTTCCCTTGCCCTTCGACATTCTGACACACACATACAAGGTGTAACACACACAAGTACACGATGTAACACACACGTGGTGAACTGTGCGACGTAATCTGAGGCAGGAGTTTATATATGCTCCCTATAACCCCCTTTTCCTGACCATCTGATGCACTGATCAACACAAGTGACGTCATAATCTTAGGCAGGTGCCTGTTCGGCCGCCCGACGGGTCCCGGGCAGTGAGGTTACGGCGTCGCTTCGGCGTATTTCGCCGAACGGGGCCCGAAGTGTTTTTAACTCTGAGTTAAAATCGATTCGGCGACCGCGCGGGGCCAAAAATAGGCCGGCAGCCGTCGGGAAGCCCGCCGGTCTCCGTCCAGGTCCCGTTCGGTAGTGCCAAAAAACACGCCGAACACGCGCCGAGCGGGCCCCTTTCTTGAATTGTGACCTAAGCATAAACAAGAAAGCGAAGAAATCAGCACGGTAAATGAAACATTCATCCTAAAACACTGTCATACAAGTACAAACGGGAAGTTTCTTAAATAATTCTCCAGACCGGATATGTCATCTTCAGTATCAGCGTATCTATGTTAAATCCTTATTAATCACGACTTGCTATCTCTTACGTCATAAACGATGGAGTTGTTCATATGAAACAGAACAGACTCAGGAAGAGGTTTTGAAGGACATTCTTGAAGAAGAAAGCAAATAAATGAGGGCGGAAAAAGTGGTATTCAACGTAGATCACTTTCACTTGTGCAGATGGGAAGTTTCGTTATATCTTCATCTTGTGTCATTCTCATCTTGGAGTCTCGAGGATCGGGGTTTGTTTGTTACAGCACGGTGGCATCCCTCCCTCCGGCTTGATAGATCCCTCTAAAATGACCTTGTGCAGAATTATCGTGTTAAGATGAAAGTGATCAGTAGACTGATAGTTTTGGCCTTGGGAATTGTTCAGAAGTAGCGGCTAAAGATGAAAGTGCTCGGTAGACTCGCTTTTGTAACCCAAAGGTGACAGGGTGGTCTTGTGGTTGGGGTTGTTGACTGAGAATCTGAAGGTTCTGAGTTCGCATCTTTGGCAGGCCCTAATGTTGTGTCCTTCCTCACACTTGACTCAGGTAAAAATGAGCTTTGCCTAGGGTCCCCTCGGGTGAGCTCTATAAAGTCATAGGACATATAAATCTAATTCCGGTTGCTGAGCGCATGCTATATATTAAGGTTTCAAAACCGGGGCCTGGTTAATGTTGTTGGGCTGTTTGCGTGAACGACAAATAAACAACACATGTTAATAAGAATATAAACAGATAGTGCTCATGATAATTTTTTCAACTATTTGTGTGTTTTCTTGCCTTTTATATCGTATCAACTTTTTGTTCCCGCAAACAGCCTGGCCGGGGCCCGGTTTGGGAATCGTGACCATCATCGGGATCCATCCAGTGGAAGTGGGGATGATAGTCGAGAACAACTTTTCACCAATCTATCTGTCAGCACCCTTCCCAGGGCGGCATACCTCTGTGTTCGCTGTCTTCACATCTTATTAGGCTAACATACATCATCATTACTAGAGTCGTTTCACAAAACAAAAGTAAAAACGCACAGGATATTGCACTCGCGACAGCTGTCTGGGTTTTAATGACGGGGCGCAGACCTGGTTAATTTATGTCCACTCCGATAGACGTTCGAAACGTTAGCCTGGTCACCAGGTTCTTCCAGGGCTGTGGGCTGAGTTTGCGGTGCACTGGAACTTTTCCTGCCTGGCACACCGGTGATATAGCGCCGGTAGTCTGGGTTCCAGTCTGATAGTAGCGCCTACCGGAGCGAAGGTAAACTCAGCCGGACGGCACCCAGGCTTCGTGAGTGCACCCAATCAGTGGGAGCGGATGCGTTTGACAATGTCCATTTTCCACCTCAGTTACCATGGACACGAGATTCACTTAGGCGCTGCTACTGCGCTAAAGCTTGCTGCTGTGGCCTGGCACAGGCTTAGGGCTCTTAGCCTGCGGTGTAGCAAACTTACAGTAAATCACGGTGTTTTCCTGCATTTTTACGATGTGGTCGCGTTTATGCATGTGTAGAATTGTTTACTTGGACCTGATTTACGTACCCGTGATTTTAAACCCCCTTGCATCAACTTAACAGGCGACCGAAGACTACATGTTCTCAATATCAAATTTTTCACTTTTGAATATTGAAGTTTTCCACTGATTACGAGTGTCAATTACTTTTTCAAAAGAAGTGTATCACCAGAAACGGAAATTTGACAGAAGACGATAAAGTTGAAAAAAAAAAAATGTCAAAAATGACAGATCTAGGAGTTTTTAATAGGAAACTTAAATAAAAACAATAGAAACGATTAAACAAATGATGTTTTGAAAGAACTTGGGAACAAAATAAGAACGTGTCTGAATTCACTCAAGACTTGTTAATGGATGTATTCAATTAGCGCAAATTTGTAGTCGTTATTAACGGTTGTGTCACAATGTGTGTGGGAGAAAGGCTCCCGTGCCCCGGACACAGACAGCTGGGCTTCATCAGGACAGGCAGGCCAGGGACAGACAGAAAAGAACAACCTCGTCCTGTAATACTCTTCAATTTGTGTCCCAAGGAAATTTCACAAAATAAACGAATTGTGACAGCTGAATGGACCTGTATGGGCTGATTGACAGGTCGGTAGGACGGTGGCTTGTCTGTGTCCCAAGACGGCGCCCTTATCTGGCCTGTCATCGACATTTCGCCAATTTGTTTGCGAACGCAGTAAATAATTGAGCCGTCAGGGAAAAATTAGCGTTACTGCCGCTCGCCGCGCGCGGTAAAAAGAGGCGGCATTCACGAGTTCCTGTCCTACAAGATGCCGGCTGGTCGGACTAGTCTCTTCCAGAATCCTTTGCTTGCTTAAATATTAGAATCGGGACAAACGGGGTGATCAACAACTTGCTTACAACTGTGCCTGGCCTAGCAACTCTCGGCATCAAAGCGTTTCTTCCCATTTATTTGAATAAAGTCTACGTACTATTTTGGTTAAGCCCCGTCACACATTCGGAACCGAGGCCTCGTCTCCCGACCACCAACCTACCCAAGTTGGAGCAGTCGGATTAAATTTAGACCACGCTGACGTTGTACCTTTCGATGTGAATCGAATCAAATTTGAGTCAAAACTTTGAATGTCAGGCAAGCCACGCCCCGACCACAGCTGACCTACTACCAACCACCAGCCAACCAGCACCCGCCCACTCCCGAATGTTTCAAACATTCGGCACATCAACAGTAGCCAACTTCGCCTAGCCTCCTGTGCGTGGGCGGATGGAAACCTTCTCTTGCGGCTGGTTGTAGGATGGTCGGCAATTAAAAGAACACGTTAAAACTCTACAAAACGCAGTATCAAAACTCACACCCGCTTGCACAGGAGGCTACCTCACTGAACACCAGCCAACCGCAGCGGACATTGCTTCCGACCATCTCCCATCCACGTTTTCGGCAGTGTTTCTACACAAGTTCGACAGTGTTCGGGAGGCCATATTCAGCTGTAACAGGGGCTTAAGTTGGCCGATCGCCCGAAACATTACCCAACAATTATGGGAGAAAGCTGTCAGCTACCTGTCGAACATACCTCGTGCAAAAATCCCTCGTGTTTTTTCCTCAACGCCGCTAACGAATGTGTTAGCTTTTCTTATAAAATATGTGGTCGCGGCACGAAGGACTCTCAGAGAAAAGCTTTATTGTGCCTTTGTTGTCGAGTGTAGAACGAGCTTATGGTAGAACACCCCTGCCAATCAGAGAAAAGTTATGCTCGGCAATTATTGATAATTGGCATCAGACCATACATGCCAGAGTTTAGCGTTTGAAAGACGGTCGGAACACTTACGAGGAGTAAAGCACGGTCTCCGCTTGGTCGTCCTGTTTTTGGGACACCGGAAATACGTCACCACTGCCGATATGTTACCATAGTAACGGCAGAAACTACGTATTCGTGACGTTTTCTGACGTAGGTACTTGGGGTCTCTGGTTCGGCACTTTACATCCGCAATAAAGCGTCTTGGAAAACAGAAGAAAATCTAATGGTGGGAAGTCGGTACTTCATTTTCTTTCACTACAGGGAATGTGGGCGTGAGAAGGGTCTACTTTATTAGTAGAGTCTGGAGGACACATTTGACACCCACACAGACATGGATATCAAAGTTTTACTGGTGGCCAGGATCTTATTTTTTATTTTCCATTTATCTACTTGTATCAGGTACGTACACATATCCAACAAACACTGACACAAAATATATAGATATACTTAAAATACACCAACAAATATAATACCTATACCCTACCTATTAGTAATAAGTACAGGATAAAGAAAACTAACTTGCACAACGCCACCAGGAAAGTGCGTGGGCAATATATGCATCGGAATGAAGAAGTAAACTGATGATATTGTCAGGGTAGATGAGCTTAGCCGACCTGGAAGACATTATTCAACTGGCCACGTAGTACGAGTATCAAGCCAGCATGTAGATTTGTAAAGCATCTATTTCCCACCTTTTGGGGAGGTGCGATCAGATCTTGGCGGCCAGTCTGAAACCGTCACGATTGGTGGATAGAAGAGTTAGGTGGGCCGAATCCAGCCAATCAGGACCTGGCAGCAAGTTACCTAACTTCCATGGAAGACGGCATTTTCATCAAAAACACTTGGCGGACTGAAGCTTGAATACCTAGGTGCATAGAATACAGGATCATTAAAGTTGATTCCAGACCTCTGCGACGAAAAGTCCTATGACATTTAATTGGATAAAAACACGATAATCATCAACTTTTCAAGACTCCTGTCTGTTGTATGAAGCACAAAAGTTTATGAAATGGGGACCTGGATGCGTACAGAGATCGATTTATGTAACTTTTCACACTAAAAGAAACAAATCATCGATAAATCATCGCGTGGGATCGTGTGGCGTAGCGGCAGAGTGCGCGACTCGGAACTAAGAGTCCCGGGTTCGAGTCCTGACATGCCACCGATCTTGTGCCCTTGGGAAAGGCACTTTACACGACTTTCCTCACTTAGCTCAGGTGTAAATGAGTATTGTCCTGCCATGTATTTGTCCCCTGTGTTGGTGGCGGCATTAATATAAGTTGAAAAAACTTGAGTGTGCCGTCACCACGTCTGGTGATTAGATGTTGGAATAAAAAAAAATCATCGATAAAGCATTGATAAAGACCTGTTAACGCCATAATTATCTATTTTCCAAGGACCTTGTCTCATGCCTGTTCTTACAACTAGGACCTGTCAACAGTTTACGTAACTCTTGAAAAACGGACCTTGTGCGCACGTGCGCCACACTCACAAGCTTGTGAAATATATGTACAAACAACGAACTTACACGTAGACACTGACACAGGCAAACTCTCTCTCATAGGTTCTGGTGAGAATGGGGAACCAGCTTGACCAATAACAAGTCTAGTTTAGTGCGTCACAATCAGCAAGACTGTCACACCTGGCTGAGCAGTCATATTGAGCTGCAGCTGGCTGGCGACGCGTCTGTCTTATCCCTCGGCGCAACCGTCTCCGTGCTCCGTCACCTGCCTACAGAGTCTGATAGGCAAAGTCTGTGGGGAATCCGGTAGTTGATTGAGGCTAGTTTTGTACAAGAATGAATTAGGCCCCCTTTTCCAAGAGGGCAATCGCTGAGCGACTGTTCAAACTTGGATTTGTGTGATGCAGGGGACAAAAGTATGATTCAAAAGACTTCTCTGGGGAATTTGTATGTATCTTGCCCAGAACAACGAGGATGGGAATAGATTTGGTTTTGACAGGGTTTTGACCAGGTATGGCCAATACTAGCCCTAGGAATTTAGTAATAGTTCAATACTTTTAAGTGCATGTATGTAAAAACTATATACACTTGAGTTCAATGTCTACTAGAAAAGGTCTGCCGTTAGTTTTGAGTATCTGTATGATATAATGTTGCAGATGCACCGAATAGGTACAATTTACTTACTTACACTTTACTTAGTTACAGTATATTTGAGTACCAGTTTATAAAACAACACATACGATGTTAGAGGTGCATCACACGTGGTTTATTCTGCTTCCAGTGCAATAACATGTAAAATGAAGTAGCCAAAAACAAATATGTGTACGTGAATATATGCATATTCAAATTGAATAATTCTGTCAATTCCCTTCCGTTGATAAAACATTACAAGTGCAGTTTTTACATTCACTTCTTTTTCCACAAACAAATACAGATTATTATAAAGAACTATGATTGTCCAGCATAATATAACCTCTCCGAAGGGAGTGGGATTGTCGTTTTTTTTTAAATTTCTCTTACATAAAAATCTATACACACAAGAGGAGCTTGTCAACAAAACTTTAAAATCTCTAATTACATACACAAACATTTAACAAAATATCATTTGACACGATATGTGATATTTACAAGAATCTTTTACAGTCTCTCTCGGCTTACAGGGTCTCTATGATGAGCTCGAGAAGATCTGTCTGCCCTTGGCGTCTATAGCCATAGGAAAGGGGAAGGGGAGGTAGGCGTAGTTTGTGGAGTAACCCAACGCTTTGTGGCTCCGTGGGAAGGTAAAAAACGGGAAGGACGGGCTGCCGGGCGCGGCTCTGGGCCGCGTGGTGGGGAGGCACAGGCCCGGGTGGAGGTACGACGGCTCCCGGAGGAAGGCTTCCCGCGGGTCCGGGGCGGAGATCGGGTCGTGCGGCGGAGAGAGGGAGCCGGCGGACGGGCGGGGGTCGGGAGACAGGCCGCCGAAGTAGTCCGGAGGAGGGCTGACGGAGTCGGGCGGGTAGCCGGCGGACTTCTCCTGACGACGGGTCTTGGCACGGCGGTTCTGGAACCAAACCTGCAGCAGGAGGAGCAATCGTAAGTTTTCAGAACAGAAAACACATTTTTTTCAATACAACCATACAACCTATTCAGCCAAATATTCGAGTAATGTTGCTTGTATTGATTCAACGACTAGTAGATAACAAAGGGAAACGCAGAGGGCGAGAAAAAGAATTTGTATGAAACCCGCAGATTCGAGAAAAGGTCGTAGCGAAAGATTTTTTTCTAAAGTGAACGTTTGAAGGTATCAAAATATGTTCCGCAATCAATTTCAAGATTAATTTCCGTCAAACTATAAAATTACTCTAACTCGGTGAAAATATACCGGGTAACGAACAGTGATTTTTTATGAAACAGGGCTACGTAGACGCTTTTGAGTAAATCTGGACGCTACACAGGCAAGGAAGGTTATTATGACACAAGTACGCGGACGAAGACGTCACTTGCTTTGTCAGTCAATGTAATTTTAACAGGTTCAAACAATAAAATTCGCCGTTTTATTCCGCCATACAATTACCAATTTCTGAAGAGTAAAGCATCAGCCGAGCAATTTTTTAGAACAACAGCTTGAAGATATAGAAATATGTACAGGAGGGATGTTTTCTCACCTGAATTCTGGCCTCCGTCAGCTCCAGTTTGTTAGCGAGTTCCTCGCGCATGCTGAGGTCGGGGTAGGGCGTCCTGTCGTAGGCCAGCTCCAGCTCGTGGATTTGGAACGTCGTGAAGGTGGTCCTGTTACGGCGGGGCCGGCACATCTTCCCCGACGACGCCGCTGCCTCGGACCGCTCCTCCTCCGACGCCGGGCTGGACAGGTTCACCGGCGAGGGTGAACGTGTGGACTCCCTCCGGTCTTCCCCCTTGCGTCCCGCTCGTTTGACACGGTCGTCCGCAGGAACAGGTCGGCGGGGGGACGAGCAGGTGGCTGTCGGCTGCGCCCTGCTGTTTCCAGCCGAGGAGGGGACGGGGAGGCCTCGCTCTCTCGACAGGGATGGTCGTGCGCTCGTGGATAAGCAAATAGGACCGTCCGACACTGTGAGAAAGGGAGAACAGTGGTCAGAAAAACTTTAGTTCCAAATCAAACCAGAACTCCTAAAGATTTCTTCTACGCAGTGGAAATCTTTCAATATGTAAAACTTAATTCCCAATGTTGGTACTATTACAAATGTTTCCAGCGACAGCCTTAATCACAACATACACGCAAGTCAATGAAAAGCTGATATACCATTTCAGAAGGAAACAAAAACACGAACTAGTCTAACAATTGGATCGAAACATAGAAAACCTGGCATCCTTTTTTACGTCATCAAGCAGGAAAAGGACAGAAAAAGCCAAGGATTGGAGGAACGTCTTTTGATATGAATAGAAGTTAAAACTAAACTTGCCAACTCACCTGTTTCCTGGGCATCGGTGTCTGCAGTTTTCCCCTGAACGGAGTGCGCCAGGATCCAGTCTATCGTGAAGGTGTTGGGTCTCTGGGCGGCGACCTCCCGATCCATACGGGGGCCAGGCAGGTGTGTGCTTCCCTTGGGCACGGTCTTCATGATGCACGGAATACAAAAGCGTCGTACAACGTGTTTACGATCCTGGACGAGTGGATTGTTCTCTGTTGCGGTCCGGTGATGGCACTGGTGTTCTCTGGTGGACGGGGTTGGATTATAAAGCCCTGGAAAACAATGAAAAGTGGGAGGAGTTTGCGAGAGAGAGGATTTTTGGAACTACCTGGCTGTCAATCACCAGGCCTAACCAGCAGGGCGGGATTTCACCGCGGGCGCTCATTATCCAGCCATTGTCCTCCTGATTACCCAGATTAGCGAGAGAACCTCACGGAGAGAGTCCTAATAAACTGGCGGGACTACACGTACCGTACTGGGGAAGGCACCGGTCAGTGTGAGTAGGCAGGGGGAGGGGGAATGGGGTGATTGGGGCGAAGCAGTCATTCCTGTTTACTCTTGTGTATGTTACTTTTATCTGATGTGTAGACGACAAAGAAAAGCGTTACAAATTTGTAAGTGATAATCAATTTCAGATGTAGATAAAATCATAACCGTTGGTGTATTGGATAATTTTGAAAGTCTTTTAGGCTGCATGAATGTTCCACTAGTTCCATCTTAGCAGATCAGTGTCAGTCGGTTTATTTGCTGTAGCTCATAAGTTGCTCGAGCTCAATGGATATCTGGAAGTGGCAGTATTCCGTTGAATAGTTTTGATGAAAATGGTTACAGAATTCCAAGTTGTTCAACCTTTTTCACGCTTTGTACCGCGTGCACAAGAATATTGAGACGTGAGTCTATCTTTTCATTTTCTTAATGAATTTTCTTTTTAAAATCCCTTTCGTCCGCTTCTGAAATTCATTCTTCTGAACGCATGCAATGCATAAACGGATGGATTGTAGAAAGCAAAGAGCACTTTCTGTAAGTAAACCAACGAGATTTTCTGACATACTCTAAAATTGTTTGGAACAAAGTGTTTTCTTCTGTCGTTAGCTAGCCAGCTGAATTTTAAAGAACTCCAGAAGGTTGCTCAAAATCTTTGCTGATGCCACGTTTCAGTACATTTCAACCGCGCCTTTTCTCCGACTGTCACAGTCGTCTTCGGGAAAAGGTGAGTCGGTCAGAGCTAGCCTTGACCAGGCTTATCATGGCGCTGGAAAAATGGTAGAAGTTGGTAAAACAAACTGAATAGGACACCAGAGGAGTTGCCTTGATACAGGGTCCAATTCGTAACCACGGACGGTGATTTAAAAGTCTATTTGGCCAATTTCTACTAGTTCCAGCCTGGTAGGTGCTAGGCCAGAGCGCGTTTATAACGAACGACTGGAGATGCCAACATGCCCGCAAAGGCGCCCAAGGACTCTAGAAATAACGGAAATAACAGAGAACACAACCTGGCAAATTTAAAAGAAGAAGGGGGGGGGCTTGGTTAAGTGTTATTCTATCGATAAAACGAGACTTTCACGCTTGGAAAATGCGGAAAAGCTAGAAATGTTGTTATGTCATCATATCCTAAACAGAAGTGTGGGCTACATGATGAGCTAGCTGATGTTGTACTGTTGTTGTACTTCATTAAGTGTAGTTTCAGTTCTGTTGGCGATTCCTTATTTCTCGTATCAAAAGATTTGTGTAAATAGAATGCAAGAGCAGGAGAGTTACAACTCTACCCCCCCCCCCCCCAGAAAGCCGAGTGGACGAGCCCACCGTTCGCGTGCGTGTGGTGTCCCGGTGTCGCCTAGCAGACGGACGCGTCCAAAGTTTAATTGTGTGGAAGTGAGCCGGGCTCAACAGGTCTCATCTGTGCGTAGAATACAGCATTATCCTCGTAGTTCTAACAACGCAAGTCTTGGGCTTAACTTTTTTTTATTCCCAGATCCAAAGGTTTCAAAATCACTCTAAAACACACGTTTATGACAGTGAGGTTGGGTGGGCAATTACGCGTTGTCGGTAACTCGTGACATATATTTTAGCCGAATGCTGATGCGAAGTGAACACACAGACAAAAGAGTCATTTAGTGGCGCCTGGAAACCCAGAAGACAGGCACATCAGAAAGTGTAATTACTGACTATCATCAAGATAAACTAAACTGTTCGTTTTAGCGGTGGCTTCTGCGATTTGAAATGAAAGTCAGTCAAATTCTGTGGTAGAAAAAGGATATAACGGAAACATACAGACAATGATACTTCTGAAGCCTGATTGTTGTAACACTGTTGAAGTCTAAAACGGGGCAAAAAGAAGTTTATCGTATTGAGATGACATACAGTGGATCTACGGTCCAGTCCGTATTGATACAATAGTATATGTAGTCGTCTAAACTATAATAAGGCATGGATCTTTCCTGTCAAACACACAAGATATTTCTTAAAGGATTTTCTGGCAAGGATTACGAAGACAACTTCCTCACAGCATGGACATTATAGTCAAGAAAACGTCCAGAACAAAACAGGGCTGATTGACCAGTAATTTACCAATAAAAGCGCGCGAAAAACTCTCATTGACGACATAAACACCAGTGAATACGTCCTTTCAGTGGGCATTACGGCTGAATCCCGCGCCCTGAGAACACGCTTTCCACAAGAATCAGTTAATAAACTACTTCCCCACCCTAATTGTGTAATCCCCTGGTCTTAATCCATTGCGACCAAATCTATTAGTCTGTTGGCCATTGTTCTGCTATCTAATGACGCCATTGTCCGCCTCTATTAACAGAACGATTATCACAGACTTGTGTTAATGGAAGTATTTGCCTTTCCCACCCACCCATTTTGCCCCTCCGTTCAAATCTCATAACGCACAAAGCTTACGGGTTTTACCGTTCATGTCGAGTATTTGTTCCCTAGTCCTTCAAAGGACACTTGTGGAAGAAGCAGATTTGCTAGTGGCTGTCCAACTTCAAATGCATCATCATTAAACTCTAAAACGGCAGGTTTCAGGGGTGACTGGAAGGAGTAGAAATTTGCAAAAAAAGACAGAGAGGAGTACAGTTTACCTTCAGAGAATTCCTCATCCAGAATATTTTTTGTTTCGACGCCCTGAATTTGAATTGAATGATTTTAAATGAATGAGACTTTGGTTACGCTTCTGATGAAATAATAGAGAGAAAAGGCGACATCTTCAGTTTATAATTATGCAAGTACAATGACGACAAAGTCTACCTTTGCGTACATAATACTGGCATCGAGTGTCAATATTGTTACTACAACATTCGCTGACAAGAAGCAATGACAACACACTCAAGCCCGTTTATATCAACATCAAAATAAAGGATATTATATAAGTACAATGAAACAGATACAAGCAAAGCACAGGAATAACAAAGTACCATAAGATAAAAACAAAAGCACATGAAAAGTAAGAAAAAATGAAATTAATGACAATTTACCTGTATTAATATACAGGTAAATTGTAAGCAATGGCTCCTGGGAACCAAGGAGGTTTAAAATCAACATTCTTGGTTGAACATACCGTAAAAGTTTGGTGCCGTTTGAATCCGATAGAAATGAGGAACCTCTATATATAGCAGTAAATGAATTAGGACATTACTTTACATATATTTTCCTCTATTTTCCTCTAGACTAGTTAAGACTCTAACTAACGCAGACGATTTCCTCTTAATAAATGTCAACATGACAACTATTTCTTTCCTTCCAAGAAGGTTGAATTTAAAGCTCCATGCTTAGCGTGACAAGTGGTCTCCCAAATGTACAGCTTTTGCTTTATTCAAATGTCTCAGGCGAGATGAGATTTTCTTATGTCCCCTTACCACTAATTGGAAACCATTGAGTGACCAAAACTGAATTTGCATCACCTATGCCTCAGTAAATTGAATGTGATCCAAGATGTACGAGTATGATTTGAAAGACAAGGAAACACGCAAAACTTACAAACGACATCTGTCCATCAAGAAATTTCTTTGAACTAACCTTGAGGTTTTTTGTCGCTGCCTTAGTGGAAAATGGATATTAGTAGTGTACATGCTAGTTTTCTTTCGTTTACGGAGCGACAGAAAGGTGTTTGAAACAAGCAGGGGGCATACATCTGCTTGGATCTTGCTAACAAGGTGGTCCTGGTGTGAGGCACAGTCTGCCCGTCTGCTGTGTAACAATGGTGTTCCTTCTCTCCGTCAGTTCGGACTCGGACTGCGGAAACATAGAAAATAAGCCGGTGTGCCCCCTGCCTAGCCTCCACCAGGCCTTCCTAATGGGTTAACCGGTTATTAATGAATGAATGAAGACCTTTATTGTACATTTGTGTTCTACAGAACTAAGTACAGGTCACATGGGTACAGAACATTAACATATACATTACATACAAATGAACATATAAGAGCGTAAATAAATGTCTAATTTCTATTATTTTCGGCTTCATCTCGCTTAGTAGTGATTGTATGGATATATGCGGCTGTGAGATTACTTAGAGCAGGTTTATCAAAAGTTAAAAGGAATACAAATTTCTCTTTACTAGTCAAATATCTGAAGTGGGGAAATATACTTAATACATGGTTAAAAAATATTTTATTATTGATAGTAGAATTCGAGAAAAATAGGGTCAGTAGAATTGTCCAGGGGAGTGAGTCGTCGACAAGGCTAGATGAACTCCCTCTGACATGTTATCTGTCTGTTTGGCCAATTCCCACTCCTTCCATCCGCTTCAGAAGCCTGGTGGAGGCTAAACTAAGCAGCTAAAGTTTACTATTTTTCAACCCGCGTTCTGCTAGTCTGGTGGAGACTGCCCCCTGCCATCCCCCGCCAGTAATCTCCACCGACCAAATCCTCGGCACGCAAGCCTATTACTGTGTTTCAATTATTCCCGGGTGTAATCCGGGTATTGTGTGCATTGTTGACGCACGGATTAGACTTGTACTCGTGGTAATGGGAACTTGTTCCCCCCGCCCACCCATTCTCAGTTGTGTACACATGTACGTCTCGATGCAGGGCAATGCTGCGACAAGATGAATATGTACAAGATGGACATACATATTACGCAAGCGTGTATAATGTATGTATCTGACTCGT
>NW_017802802.1:634366-656999 GCF_001625305.1 Branchiostoma belcheri
CTTCCAAGAAGGTTGAATTTAAAGCTCTATGCTTAGCGTGACAAGTGGTCTCCCAAATGTACAGCTTTTGCTTTATTCAAATGTCTCAGGCGAGATGAGATTTTCTTATGTCCCCTTACCACTAATTGGAAACCATTGAGTGACCAAAACTGAATTTGCATCACCTATGCCTCAGTAAATTGAATGTGATCCAAGATGTACGAGTATGATTTGAAAGACAAGGAAACACGCAAAACTTACAAACGACATCTGTCCATCAAGAAATTTCTTTGAACTAACCATGAGGTTTTTTGTCGCTGCCTTAGTGGAAAATGGATATTAGTAGTGTACATGCTAGTTTTCTTTCGTTTACGGAGCGACAGAAAGGTGTTTGAAACAAGCAGGGGCATACATCTGCTTGGATCTTGCTAACAAGGTGGTCCTGGTGTGAGGCACAGTCTGCCCGTCTGCTGTGTAACAATGGTGTTCCTTCTCTCCGTCAGTTCGGACTCGGACTGCGGAAACATAGAAAATAAGCCGGTGTGCCCCCTGCCTAGCCTCCACCAGGCCTTCCTAATGGGTTAACCGGTTATTGATAGTAGGATTCGGGAAAAATAGGGTCAGTAGAATTGTCCAGGGGAGTGAGTCGTCGACAAGGCTAGATGAACTCCCTCTGACATGTTATCTGTCTGTTTGGCCAATTCCCACTCCTTCCATCCGCTTCAGAAGCCTGGTGGAGGCTAAACTAAGCAGCTAAAGTTTACTATTTTTCAACCCGCGTTCTGCTAGTCTGGTGGAGACTGCCCCCTGCCATCCCCCGCCAGTAATCTCCACCGACCAAATCCTCGGCACGCAAGCCTATTACTGTGTTTCAATTATTCCCGGGTGTAATCCGGGTATTGTGTGCATTGTTGACGCACGGATTAGACTTGTACTCGTGGTAATGGGAACTTGTTCCCCCCGCCCACCCATTCTCAGTTGTGTACACATGTACGTCTCGATGCAGGGCAATGCTGCGACAAGATGAATATGTACAAGATGGACATACACATTACGTAAGCGTGTATAATGCATGTATCTGACTCGTGTGATATGGAGACAGCCTCCTCTAATAAATAGCAGGCTATTAATTAGCTACGAGTTGTTTTTAGGCTTATTTTCTCCAAGCTTTTCTAGGCTAAAATGTAGAGAAAACAATATTCCTAGTAAAATTATATGTTTTAATCGTTTTATCGGGCTTTTTTTGTTCTGCTACATCTTTTTTATCCACCAACGGGTAGCATAGTGGAAACTGCTCTGCCAATGACACTGTCGTGCAGCCGCCAAAATATTTGCTTGAAGATTACAAATATCACCCAACACATGTATCAATAAGAACTTTTCACTTTTCATTTTACACTAGTACTGCTTCCGAAGAAGAAATAAAAACTCCACATTTGTAACGTAGATAAAGAACACAAACGTAGTGTTATCCTTATTGTCTGTCTTACATGTGCTCTCAGTCACTTTTATCAATTCTAATAGTACTCAGTTTCTTGTTGGCTTGCTACGTAGGAAGCAAGAAACCGAGAACAATTAATAATTATTAGAACAGATGTACCACCAGGAAAGAACACCAAATAGATCCTGCTAATGATCCTATGATGAAGATATGTGGCATTTTCAATCAATTTGCAAGGACCAGAAAACTGTTCGTCTTCATAAAGCTGGTAATGACCTTTTTCAAACAGGAAAACGCACGGCATTCGCAACTCTGGTGATCATGGCGATACAAAGACACAATCCCAGTAAATACACATGCAAATAGCCAGACGCTGTGTTTACTTTGTCCTTAGTGCCCTAATGTTTGTTCGTTGGACGTTTGCTAAAATGGCATTTCAAGAACCAATTCGAGACATAAATCTGTGCAAAAATGGTAGCAATTTTTTCACTTTCGATCGATGTGAGACCACCGTTATATTCGAAGACAACATGTATAGAAGTATTACCCGAGTTTACATAGGCAAATAGCTAGGGTGCTCTTTTTGTTCAAGATCAGCACAACACAATGAATATTTTTTTCCAAATTCACTTTAGTGAATCCCGTTATACGTGTCTTCAGGTCTTACAACGTCTTAGTAAGTCGAAGAAGATCATGATTCAGCAACATACAAAGTTGGTATACTTGTTACACCTGTGAATGGTAAGTCCCAACCTTTCATGCACGTCCAGCTCTGTACTTGACTGTTATGCCTTTTTGCCGACGTCGACATGCTTTGATCCAAAATTAAGCCATTCAATCACAAATGTACAAGGAAATTTCCTTCTTCCTTATCAAGAGTAATGAATGAAAGACCCTTATTGTACGTTTGTGCTCTAATAAGCTAAGTACGGGTCATGAATAGACAGGGAAAAAGGATACATCAATGATACTTAAACTATACATACTAATGTGATCTACTACATGTATTTACATTGTTCGACTTCTTCTCGCTTCTTGACGCAGTTATAGATGTAGGAGCATATAGAACTAATGATACATGGTTATAATGAAGATGGAGCAGACAGAGAAAACGTACTCTCCGAGCAGAAGTTTAGGCTTCGGATGATTTTTTACGTGCATGTTACTGTTAGGCGTTTTTATCGAGTTTTCCTTTCTGTACTGGTATCTTCGCACGGCAAATGAATACTGCCCTGCATGCCAATTTGATGCTGTCTTGCAACCGCCGAAAGATATGTATGGGGATTAGAACACGGACAAAAGTACTGTGTTGAAACCAGAGGCAGATGTAACACAAATAATTAAATCAAAGGTTATTGTGAATCGAATAATTCATAACAAAGACACGCATATTGCTGATGACTCTAATAATGCGTTTAACGTGTTTTCATTCGGAAATGCGTCACCAAGTAATAAGAGAAAATCTTTACGTCAGACAAAGGGAAACATCCTCTTCACTTCAGACGCTAGCGATGATGTAAAACATCGATACATTTCCTTGTGTTTTTGTCACCAGAACAAAAATAAACATCGATGTTTTTACCAAAAGTGCATCGACGATCAACAACTGTCTACTTGTCTGATATCCGACGGTGTCGTCTGCCAGGTTTTAAATAGGCTGACGTAGCAGTAGGTCGAAACAAAAAACACTCGTCCTTGAGAGTTGTACCTGACGAAGGTCATTCCTTTTGGAGATGGAGATGTTGTCGACATTGGCCGAGAGTGAATGAGTTATCGTGTATCACAGGACTTATATCCGCTTTTTACTAGGCCAGTGATCCCGCTGAGACCAAACATGTAAAAAAAATTGGAAGCCTAAACCTCAACCTGGAGAGTAACCTGTTCCTACCGCTTCGCCAAACACATACAGATTGCAGGACTCTGAAACACAGGGCAGTGTAAGACTGTCCAACTCTCATAGACAACGGAAAATACCAATTCAGTCCTAATCAAACAGTTTAATCACATTGTATGTGTCACCCCAGTCCTATCAGAGGCGTAACAATGTCAGGCAACGACCTGGATCATTTGATAATTACTTATCTAATTAGCGCTGATTGGGTGGGAGGGGTAGCTATGGAGGCTCCTGCTGGAGGTGTTAACAGGGGGAATTAGGGTCACCTCTGGGGGCTTGTCCGGATTAGGAGCCACCCTTCTGAGGTGGACGTCAGGAAAATGTTCAACGGCGCGTTTCGATCTCCATCTTGGATTTCTTTTTGCTTCACCATCTTGAAATTCATTTTGCTTGCCTCTGACGGGAAAGAAAGGAAGAAAACCTTTGTCTTAACAGCTTCCCTTTGCAACTTTTGAAAGATTGAAGACATTCCTAACCCGAAAGTCCCAAACGTCGCGTTGCCTTTAATGACACAGTGAACTGTTAAGTGATATGAATGAATGAATGTGTTTTAATGTACCTGAACGTGTTTTATTGATTTTAATGTGTCATATCTGATAACCTTTTAAACTTGTAAGATCAACACAATTCAGACTTTTGCATGTGAGCTGTTTATAAAGACTGAGTTTTTTGGCCACCAGAATGCTATCATGTTTCCGCGGAAGCCAGTCTGCCGAAGCTCGCTGTCTCCACCTGCCCGTACTTGAGGCTCCCGTGCGCCGAGGGCGGCCCTTGTTTACGGAGCTGACAGGGGCTCCGTATGTTAGCCAATTTGAGGGTCATTCAGAGCGGGCTTAGTGGATTAGCGGTAGTAATGGGTAATCCCATTGTGGAGTAATTGGGAGGGCGGAGAAGCGGGGAGGGAGGCCCGCGGTGATAATCCGCGCCATTCTGCACGGTGCTCGGGGACATCCGGGCCGCGGGACGTGAACACAGCGCATACACTTGTCTCCGGGACCGGTCACCACAAAGTTCTGCTCAGGCAGATTTTGTAGCCTCGACCAGGCTTCGGGAAGCGGCTGGCAAGAGTAGAAAATTGCCATTTAGAAAGATGATATGCCAAGCTAGTTAGTCCACCTGAGAGTACAGTTTGACAATTTCTAGCCGCATTCCGAAGCCTGTTAGAGGATAAGGTTTTTGCTCTGTGAGGTATTGCCTGTGCCTGGACTTTGTGGCTAAGGTTAGTGTCAGAGTTTTGGTAAGCGTTAGAGTTAGTGTTGTTGTTCTGGTTTAGCCAGGGATTTAGGCCTTACACATGTATAACGTCCAGGGCAGGGAGTCTCAAAGCAGATGTAAGGGTTCGGCTGGTTTTGAGCGACCTGGTCTCTTCTTGAAAAACAAACAAACAAAACAGCAAAAGAAAACAATCGATTCAGCACTGTGATAACCAGAAAGAATAAAATATATCATACATATTTATGCGGTACTCTTTGACCTTCATTCGTACATAGCTAGAGGCCGCCTCTCTCCCCCGGGAGTGACGTGAGATACAGATAAGGAAATACATAGCTGCCCCTCCCCCCACAATTACCCACCATACAACGTTTAATTATAAATTATGGGACGTCCCATGGCTTCTGAGACATTTCTCCAAGATAAGGAATCCCTGAAAACACATTGTTTTTGCTCTGTTTCTTTCTCCTCTTCTTCTCCAAACAATGACCTCTGACCTGGTCAATGACTTGAATCAGACCGTCTCTCACCATTGTAACTGGTGTTAGGATACATCATGTTGCAATTTTATAGTAGGAGGGATTTAGACTGCTGTCACCATATATTTGAATGTGTTTGAGTAAGAATTAACAAAGACCATATGCTAAGGTAAACATTATGCATTTGTTTTGCAAATGTTACCTTTCTAGTATTGTGGTTTGGTATTTTCAGCCGTCACAGCTGCCTCACCCATCGGAGTTTCATGGCTGTACCAGTAACGCTAGATGTTTGATTAATTACTAGTAGTTCGCAACCTCCATGTTACTGCAGCTGGCGACCTATGCGTCGTTTCACGCTGCCAGAACACACAGGAGGAGCCTATTTCACACAACAAAATAAAGAAGCCTTTTTGCATGACTTTGTACACATACGCGCACACACACACACGCGCACACAGAACAATATATCAAAGTTTTCATTATATAACAGATAAGTACTGTAGTCTTTCCACTCCCCCAGAACAACAGTGAATGCTGCCACCGTAACATGCAGTACTCTCAACTTCCGCACGATGTCACGTGCGCGTGTGTTTGTGTGGTATGTATGTGTGTGTGTCAGCGCCAGGGAAATGCGTGTTTGTATATGTGTGAATAGTGTGATGATCGATGTTCAGCATGAAGGAGGGATTCGATTATTATTTCGGTATTGACGATACCGTCCAGAAAATGTCCCAATGAAACCTGTCCCTTTGTTCGAAAAGTTGTTCTGGAACCGCAAACTCCCTGTGTTCCAGACTAGCAACGGCGTTCGATGTGGTTTGCAATGCATTGTTTACACTCTTGACTGCTCCGACCGAAACACTAGTCTCCACCAGACTTCTTTTGCAGGCTGAAAAAATCGTAGAAATCAACCTTTAAAGGGTATTAATTGGCGAGAGAAGGTAGCCGGCCATCGACGATCAAATTGGCCTGCAATATGAGACTAGAGGTGCTACTTCTCCCACGTTTTCGGCCTGTAACGTGCCGGGTGAGCCGCAGGACGGACGCCTCTGCTGTTCAACGCCGCTGTGATCTCACTGTTGCTTCTTGTAGCTGTGACGACGGTTTGCTACATTATCACTTTATATCTCTAAACCATTTTTATAGATGTGAAAATATGTACTACTAGTGGGATCTGTTACCATCGACCACTTGTTGCCGTTGACGTTGCCTGTTTTTCTTGCATGAAGTATCGTGATTTCAGCCTCATAACTGGAAGAAGTTTAGCCGCTTAATTCTTCACAGAACATGATTTTAACACGATTTTAAGTAACGAAGTATGTCCACCTAGGCCTTGCTTGTACCCATACTGTGTTACTATGGACGAATGTGTATATTTCAGGCGGTTACTGAGACCGTCACAGTTCTATGGTACTACAATAACATCCCTGCAGATACTACATCTGCCAACCTTAGAGAAGTTTGAGAGGTACACGTACAGCTGGTACATGTTACCGAAATACCCGAGTTCTATAAGCTTCTGATGTGGAGTTATACTTTTAATGGAAAAAGAATGATTATTGTTGTTTGTTTCTCAATTAACACAAAACCCCATGCCAAGATGACGACCCAACATCAGATAATGTTGAAGTTCACAATTCATGACACTCTCGGTAATGGATTGGTACATTGGACTCGATAAAACCAACCATTACCACGTAGAAAGTATCTGTTCCTGAATTTGAAGCTGTTCCAACTAGATACCAGAGAGCCTGGACAGGATGTACATGTCACATGTGTTTCTACGGCACCAGTATAGTGCGAGTAATCTCTCTTCAAACCTCTAACAAAACCCACAGGAGGGTTGTTTCGTCAATAAATTTTGTTGCCACGTATTTGTAAATAACGGCTAGTCCTCTGTTACCGCCATGTATTCTCCCGTTGGTTAAACATGATTTAAACGAAAGATGCAGATTCAATTGCAGTGTGACTTGTTGGTTGTGACTTTGCACAATGAGAGACATTTAAGATAAGGACATATGTGGATTGCGTTCAGCACCAAGGACAGGTGTGTTTGTCCTGAATGTGGCTGGTGTTCAGCACCAACGACAGGTGTGTTTGTCCTGAATGTGGCTGGCGTTCAGCACCAAGGACAGGCATGTTTGTCCTGAATGTGGCTGGCGTTCAGCACCAAGGACAGGCATGTTTGTCCTGAATGCGGCTGGCGTTCAGCACCAAGGACAGGCGTGTTTGTCCTGAATGTGGCTGGCGTTCAGCACCAAGGACAGGCATGTTTGTCCTGAATGTGGCTGGCGTTCAGCACCAAGGACAGATGTATTTATCCTGTGTGTTGATGGTGTTGGAACTGTTCCTTTGCAGATTCAGAGCATCCAATATCAGCAGACATATGATATATCAGACTACGAGTTATCCATTTCAAATCATCCTTTTCCCATTGATAACCGAAGCATCGTTGAAATGTGAAATAACGTGTGTTCGTGTATAATGGTACCCTATACCTTGACATACAAGGGAAAAGTTACAGCTGTAATTGTTGCTTATGTAGATTTATATGGAAGCTAAACTGGATAACGCAACACAACACATTTCATGCAGTGACTGAGTCAGTGGAGACAGTGAGTTATTTTTCCTCCAGCCTGTTGTCCTGCATCTGCGCAGTAGCGTCCCCCTCCTGGGTCCACGCCCCCTCCCGTTCCACCTCCCTCTGCAGCTGCGCAGTAGCCTCCTCCAGCCGGCACGCCTCCTGGTTCCACTGATGGTTCCTCCGCTCAGCCTCGTCCACGCGTCTGCGCAGGCGCGTCAGCTGGGCGTGGTTACGCTTCTGTAAGAATAACAAGTACTATCTTATAACGTTATAACCCAAGTGAGCTTGTTTTAAACTCCAAGAAAACTCACTCCTAACGTCACGTTTATGTAAGGTAATAGTGCTTGTAGCCCTGTAGGGGCCCTGTAGCTACCCTGCCTCTGGACCAAGAGGTTGTGAGTTTGAATCCCGGCTGTTCCGCTCATTTGACATGCACGCTACTCTAGAAAGGGATGCAGTTCTTAGGTCGGATCATTAAGCTGATCAGTGTGCTTGTCGAAAACAGCTAGGGGAATTTCCCGGTACAATGTAGCTGGAGATATTACACATGGAATCTGTCTTATCTGACACGACTAGTGGACGACTAACTCTGTTTTGGATCGGAGAGTACAGTTGATCGACTACAACTTGTTCCGTTGTCTCACCCTAAGCACCTCCATGTCCTGTCGGAGCTGCATCTGCCGCTCCTGTTCCCGGTTCACCTGACCCAGCTTTAGCGCCACGCCCTGAAGCAGACAGACACCCCGATTCACAGATCGTGTCTGGATGGATCATCATGCAAGCAGAGCTCTTTGATCGCAACAATGATCAATTTGCCAACCAAATAATGCAGTCTCATTCTTTTATTGTAACAGCTTACGTTTGTACCTACATCATAAATCTAACAGCTCGCCAATTATGAAAGTCACAATCATAAAACCTGTTCAAGTCGTTGTTTCTCCGAGCGGAGTCGGTCCAGCTCCTGCAGTACCCGCGCCTGCCGCTGGCCGCTGGTGAGCGCTTCAGCCTCATCCGGGTTAGTCTCTATCTCATGCTCTGGATTGAAAGGAAGTCATAAATGATAGCTTGAAGACATTTCAATGCTGTCTTGAAGTACCAACAAAGAGTCCAAATTAGTAACAAAGATCGGTCAGTAGAAACGTTTTTTCTATCCGTCCGTTAAAAATCGTGTCAGTAATGTTGATTTACCAAATTAAGATCAGTAAGATGAGCAGCAGCACGAATTCACAGTAACGCAGTGACCTGATAAAAATAAGGAAATAGAAAAATCAAGAGACCCCGTACTCTGTGTGTTGAGGGCGGCTACCCTGTCCTGCTGACGTGCGAGTTCCTGTCTCACCGGCTCCGTGCTCTCGTGTTCCTCCACCAGCCGCCTGTGGGCCGACAAGCGCTCTCGGAATGCCGCGCGCATCCTGTCATGCAGCCGCCGAAGCAAATCTTTTAATCGGAGGTATCAAAAACTTTGTATTCTTTCACGGTAAATACTCTGCTAAAACTTTCCACCGAATCCGAACGTATACAATCCGATTATGAAATGCCAAAATCATAAGGCTCACCTTTTTGCATCATGTTGCTTGTTCCTCTGTGATTCCATTTTCATTTTTACCTCCAGCCCCTCGGACACTAGGCTTTGTACCTCTGTAATACAGAAAGAAATACTATTGTCTTAGTAGAATTATTGCAGGTGAAGGCAAATCACATTCTGATTCACGTTGTAAAATATCACAGATGGTCCAGAGATGTAAGTGCGGTGATCGGTGCTATAAAAAGGCTATAAAAGAACAATTCGTAGATCAATCTTAAGTAGACAGAAGAAAGGTAGAATAAAAGAAATAAGAACCCCCCCCCAAGAAAGTCTTGTGTTATAAGATAAACAGTAACAAAACCTGTTACTTTGTAATGTTGTGGATATAACTTGCCCTTTTGTAAGACATCGGAGGAGACTTTCTTCCTAGTGGACTCGTCCTGTGCGAGACATATTCTTCTGGTGACACGGGCCACCTCTTCCTGAGTATTGTCAGCCCTCTCGGTCTCTACGAAATGACAGATTCATATATATATATATATATATATATATAATATATATATATATATATATACAACACACACACACACACACACACACACACACACACACACACACACACACACACACACACACACATATATATATATATATATAGGTAGGACATAAATATATATATATATATATATAATGTACAGGACTATTGTGATTAAAATGATTATGCTACTTCTGCCCATCGCCAATATGACAGAGACATATTTGTTCTGAAATGATGTTTTCTATCGACTATTGATTCCGTGCCGGACGTCAACTGTACCTCTGAAACAAAAAAAGAACATCATTCGAGGGTTCGAACGCGGGATATTGTTCCACCAAGAATTCGAAATACAAACCGCTTGGAACAGAACAACGCTTGAAAGTTGCAGTCGAGGAAAGCTTGAATCATGGCGCCTCCTCGCCTGCTGGCGCTCCTCACGTTTGCTGTGCTGGTGCTCAGCAGCAAGGCCACCTCGCGGAAAGACAACGAACAACACGGGAGGGTGAAGAGGAGCAAATTCATCGGGCCAGAACGATTCCATTGGCCGAACGGTAAGGTGATATGGAGATACGACCCGAGGTACAACCACAAAGACAAGAGGGATCAGCTTGAGCGAGCCATGTCTGTTATCGAGAGGTACACGTGCGCCACCTTCGAGGAGCTCAAGACAAACAGTATACGGCTACCCTACTACCTGAAGGTCGTCAACGGTCCTGGCTGTTACACGACGCTTGGCTACCAGAAGATATACTATGGCAGGAGGTATGGCCGGCAGGACCTGTCGTTGTCAGCCGGCTGTTACCATGGGCACGACATCCGCACCATCCTTCACGAGCTGGCGCACGTCCTGGGTCTGTTCCACGAACAGAGCCGCCCAGACAGAGATGACAACGTCTACGTCTTCAACGATAACATCCGCTACAGCGAGCTGGCCCAGTACAAGAAGTACCCCTGGTCCGTCACGGGAAAGACAAAGCTGCCCTACAACTATGCCACCGCCATGCACTATGGATCCCGGTTCTTCACTAAAAGGGGGATGCTGACCATGCAAACGAAAGACTGGCGCGATCAGTTTATAATAGGATTCGCGGCGCCCGGCCTGGGAGAAGCCGATTACCAGGCCATCAACACCATGTACAAATGTGACAAGAACTGCAACGCAGGACCCAAAGAGTGCCTAAACGAGGGACAGCGCGTGCACAGGCCAATGACGAGCGCGTGCGAATGCCGGTGCCCAGAGGGGCTGGCTGGAGATCAGTGCGAGGCCGTCTCAGACGACACCGCGGTCTGCGGGGGTGTCTTGGAGACAGGAGAGGAAGGCGGGATCATCACAACACCGGGTTTTCCCAGCCCGTACAAGAATGGCCAGCGCTGCACCTGGCTCATCAAGACCAAGAATCCCAGCGATCGCATCACGCTGAACATCACGGAGTTCGACTTAACCCCATCTCAAGGTGACTGCTACGAGAAAGGGGAGGACACCCTAGAGATCCGGCGCTGGGGTCTGATCAACTTCGGCAGCACCTACTGTGCCAAGAACACCGGCGAGGTTCCTCCCATTCAGACCTCCCTCCTAGACAAAGTCCTCATCCGCTTCAGCGGCAACAAGGCTGACGGAGACCACAAGGGAATCCGCATCGAGTACACCATCAACAAGAAAAACGACGACAGGGAGGTGTTGGACAATTTCATCGAGGTGCCCTTCCGGAAGCTCGTCACCACCGAGAAGAAGTCCATCCCGCACATCAGCCCAGCAGACTGCGGGAGAACGTGTCTCTCCGCCGCCGACTGCAACTCATTCGTGCACGGAGACCCGCACAACTCCACCTGTTACCTCTCACTGAAGATGGTGGACCACACCAACGCCAGGCTGTTCAACGACCTCGCTGCCAACTACTTCTACAAGAAGCCCGCGGGATACGACTATTCTCCCCTGGACTGGTTCGGCAAGAAGGCCGGCATACAGATCCGTGGGGCTTGCGCAAAACCTCTGAGTAAGATGTCGCTGGAATCTTGTGCCACTGCTTGCCTCTACTCGCCGAAGTTCGAATGCAAGGCCTTTGTTTACGGCGGCGATACCTGCGCTCTCTGCTACAAGGACACCATGATGGTTCAGCTGGTAACAAACCCAAGAGTCGACACGTACGAGCGCAACGAGTACCTGGAGGTTCCTCAAGCAGAGGGCGCGGCCCAGGGTCCAGCACTCACACCGCGGCCACGCAAGGACTGTTACTACAAGGAAGACAACGGCGTAAGCTACGTGGGGACGTCCAGGCGGACGGTCAGAGGGATGATATGCCAGTCGTGGTTCTATACCAAGGGATACGGGCCTGGGAGCAAGTACATGAAGGAGAACCCCACGAAATGGCGGAAAGACAAGTACTACTGTCGCAACCCCGGTGATGACCCAGAAAAGACCCGTCCTTGGTGTTACATCGACACTCCCTGCTACGGCGTATGGCCGCTGTCGCGCTGCAAGGAAGCGGCAAACTGGAGCTATTGTAGGCTACCCGTCTGCACCGACTGATGATCTCAAGTAACTTTCAGAATGAACAGTACCATGCCAAGCAGCCAAAGTAAACAAAAAAATATACGTCTTTCTCCTGATTAGTTCTGTAGATCGCATACAGTGATGCCACCTTCAGTGACATGGCTTAACCAGACCTTTACATGTAGCATATGTGATTTTCCGACATCCATTCTATCATTTCAATCTAGCAACTACGTGTACATGTACTATCCATTCATTCTGATCGAAGAAAAAGGTCAGTCAGCATCATAACCTTTTTTGTATTAGTCATTATTTCAGTGCTTGACTTACATAGTTATGTTCTACACACAACACAGTGCGTCAATACGATTCCATAAAATGAAAATAATATGTTGCATTAATCAAACAGACTGGAATCATATCTAGTAAAAGACTTACCTGTAATCAACTGCTCCTGCGAACAAGAAAAGATGTATAGGGATGAAAAAGAGATAGGAAAACGACATCAGTATATTTTACGTTCAATCCTTCATACAGGTACCAGTGTCATTACCTTCGACAAGAATTTAAACACTTCAGTACTTATGCTAAGGTCACATTTGCAAACCGGAGCCCAGCCAGGCCGTTTGCGTGCATAAAAAATAAACAGATACTGAGACGACTTCTTGCTCGACAGTGGATCAAGATATACTAGATCCATTGAGTACACGAACATAACTTATGTGCCTAGTGCAGAAGTGAACATGTCGGTATTTTATGAGTAGAGCCGTCGTTATATGCTCAATAGGTAAAACGTTTTCACGTACACCTAGCACCTATTACAGACATCATCTAATACAGCGCCTAATTTAGTGTTGTTAACAAACTCAGAGGTTCTTGCTATACTTGAAAATGCGTGAGAAGGGCTCTCTGTCGCGCCAACTCTAGGTTCTGTCCTTCCTGTAGCCGCGTGACTTCGCTGACAACTTCGGTAAGATTCTGGTCGGTGTTCTCGTTCCAAGGGCTGCTGGCTTCCCGCTCAGAATCTTGGGAGGGCGACTGCACCAAGTCACCCTTGGGGTAAATATCTGGAAACCGAGTGGCTGAGCATTAAAATCATTTCTATTTAGAATTCAAACACTCATTTAATAAAAAAAGACACTGAGAAGGTTCATGTTGGGTGAGCACCTCTTCGTTCCTGAGCAGGATGTCCCTTGTGGGACTTTAGCTCAGTATTTAAATAAGATAAGATAAGAATAAGTTGGAGAGCGCAACAATATTGGTCTAGTCTGGTATCCATCCCTAACATAGGCGTGGGCTGATAGGACTCACGAAGGTTAAAAAAACGGATGGATACCAGCCTACATGTGTTCCTCTGTGTACCTGCTGTTTCTTCCCCGTACCTACCCATCTGACTTCTCGGTAGCCGCACCATGAACGTGTCCGGGGAGGCTCCGTGCGCGCTGCGCGGTGTTCCCGGGAGGGTGAAGGGGCCTAGCCGGGGCAGCTGGCTGGCGAAGCACGGCGGGGGGATCACCAGCGGGCTGAAGGCCACGGTCCCGTCACTAGCCAGCTGGAGGGTCCGCCGCGGTCTAGGGGGACTGTGTGAGAATTTATACCCTAGCAAAGCCCCTGATAAACTAACCAAGGTTGGCTCAAGTCCATACGAATGATGTATCTGTATAGCCGGTGTAACCGCCCTTCGGCGTAACACACCAGCTAACGAATCGAATAGAAATTTGGGTCAGTCCTATTCTATAGCAGTCTTTGCGTTTACATCAGGGCCATAACGTACGTACGTATAAGTTACATTCTTGAGTTGTAACGCACTACACTGGCGTGTGTAACCACACGGTTGAACCGGGTGAGAACAGAAGCGTTGTTCAGATCTGCAGCCGGACCTGCTTTTAGAAGAATGTAGGAAATGACTGCCGTGTTCTTGTCCTTCGTTGTGGCCAGTGATGCTTACCTGGACAGGCTGTCCTCCATGTCACGTCTGTCACTGCTGAAGAAATCGTCCGATCTCACTGACTGTCAAAGACGTCGTCAAACTCCGACGGAGTCAAACAACGCGCCATTTGTTGATCTGTCCCATGATGCACTGTAAATGTAGAGTCTACCATTCTCTGCTCGGTCAAACTTCTATAACGTAACGCGTTATCAATTTCTGTGAATTGCTTTTTTCTGCACAAAAGATAGAAAAACATCATTCAGATAAAAAAATCACATTTATTTACTCACAGTGTCACTGTAATTTCGGAAAATATTGTTAGATTAAAGCTTCCCAGTTTTTCGGTGTTGGTATCCACCAGGTTAAAGGTCAACATTTCTTGGAATAGATCGTGATGCGCAGCATTTCGGTGTTTTGGCCTTGGGAATTTTGAGATTGCTCCAAAATACCGCGTCGTCACTTCAACTGCGCTTACTGTAAGTAACACGGAGGCATTACTTAAGGAGATAACCACGACAACAGCTCGAGAAAGGCGGCGGGGAAAGTTGGTGAGGTCTCGCAGTTTTGGGGGCGGGCGGCCGCTGGGCCCGGTCCGCGATCACGATGTCGCACTGCCGTATCGCATGACAAGGCGCTATTTACGGGGATCAGTGATTCCCGTCTGTCATGTCTGGCTACGTCCGTACGGAACGAAGACACGCAAACCCCCGGAGAGCTGCCGCTGATGGACGTTCAGAGCGAGACAACTTTTCGATCGAGTTCAAGTCACCGGGATTCTGCCAAGGCTCCTGATGTTGCAGACTTTCGTCATTGATGCTGAGACGTGCCGGTTCTTACATGCCTTGCCATCATGTCATGGCGGACCGTGGTTCGGGCTTGTCACGGACGATCTGTATTTTGCTGATGCTGATGGTTTGCCTGTCCGTGAGCCGTGCTCAGATTAAGGGCGCGGGGTGGACCCCGGAGGCCTACCCTAACCCCCAGACCCAGCCCGCCCTCTGCGGCAGGGCCAACACCTTCAGAAACTCCTCCTGGATCTGTGACCCTGACGGCATCCTCACCAGATGGCAAGGTTGGTGGGTTTGATGTGTGAGGAGAAATTGTTGATTATGTCGCCATGAATGTCGTCGTTACAGGCCATGTTAGTTGTTACAATGTTTGCAATGCTCAGTTGTCACGTCTACTTTTTGGCAACCAATCTGATTGATGGACCACTCCAGTCGCAAATATTATTTTTTATTAATCAATTTAGCACCATAATGAAAGAAGTGTATGGATACAACAGAAAAGCTGAACTTTTTGGATACGTCTTATGTCATCTACAGTTGAACAGACAATCGACACAGGAAAGTCATAAGAATTACGTTTAAAATGTCAGCTAATGTTAGAATAACAAGATAAAATTTATGACTGATACCAATGTTGTTGATTAATTGTTCTCAGACCTCTACTCCCATTTTTGCCTCCTGCATCTTGCCATGAGTCTGATTGAAACAGATTGTCCATATTAGGTTCATTATACATATTAATTATTTGCTGGCTTACATTTCAATTTATATCTGTGTTTGTGTCCATATGTTTGTATCATTGTCAGTTTTCTATCTCGTAGCTAGGTCTAAGCTGCACATTGTCAGAATGTGCTGTGCCTTTGTGAAACCCAAAATGTAAGGGTGAAACCCAAGGCAAGGGCTATTGAACTTCTGATACAATGTTGACCAAACATCCAATGAAAACTGTGAAAAATCTGGAATCTGGGTTTCACGAGGACACAGTACAACATGTACATCCTGCCAACGTGCTGGCCTGAGACACTTCCAACTCTATCTGTGTGGCTCTCCTATGAGATACACACTGCCTGTCATTCTCTGTAAACACAAAACAAGGCACAAATATCTGTTTCCCCTCAGCGGATGAGCTTGATGAGTACCTGGAGAGTGTGAGATGGGAGACGCCGTGTCCCTGTGACGTGTGCGACGGCGTAGCGGACGGCTACAACATCGCCGTGGCACTCATGAAGAGTATGACTGTCACTGATAAATCGTAAGTCAGAAATCAGCGTCAAATACATTAAAATCAGCATCAAATTGTGAAAATCAGCATGAAATACATTAAAATCGGCATCAAGTACATGAAAGTTGAGATCAAAGATGTACATGATAACCATCATCAAATACATTGTACATGAATGTCATTATCAATATATACATAGAAATAGACCCTTACCCTAAAGAGGTAACCATACTGGCCATTCAAGTATATACTGTTTGAATTATAGTAATTTGAAATACTGTTTTCCTGTCATAATTCTGACTATGTTTGTGTCATTCATGAGCTGTTTATGTGTAATGTAAATGCATTGCTAAAGTGTAAGGACTTTGAATCAATGATGGTATGTATTTTGTTCTTTCAGACATAATGTATCGTATAGAGCACAGAATTTTGCCAATTACCTGCGAACGACTACATGGGACTTTGGGTCGTGTGACGAGGGCGTGGTCATCCTGATCTCACAGAAAGAAAGACGGGTGAGCCTTAATTCGTAATTCTCTTGTTACTATGGCAACAAGAATGAGCCAGGAAGGATCATTGCATAAGTTTTATGGATAACATTTCGGATCAGGCTTGAAAACCTTTTTTCTGCATACCTGCAGCTGCACTGGTACATGGTGAAACAGTATTTACACTGGTCCGGACTGTCCTTCCTGGTCTATCCATTGTAAAAATGAGAAAGTCCCAAATGACAAGGCTGCATAATGATGATCTGTCCCTGCCTACCAACCTTTGGCTAGTTTTTTAAGGACTGAGATCCGAAACGCAACATTTTTCCTCAGGCCTGAGGGGTATCTGGGGTTGGTAGATACACAGAACAAATGTCACTCAACTTCACCTTTTAGCTCTTCTTGTGTGTATGATTGTTTCTTGTGGGACACAACTGAAGATGTAGGCATTGAGATAATTTAAGTTGCGTTGTTTTATATCTTAAGCTTTTCCCCTGTCATGCCTATCTAGAAGTCACACTTTTAACATGATGTTACGTGCTGACAATATAAGCTTTTATTCTAAGACATGATGTTTGGATTTTGATGTACATGTATATAGCATCAGAATAACAAACAGCATCATAAAATATTTCTGCTACATATGATACACATGTACATGTAGCAAATTGGACAGTTTGAACTTTCTCCAATACCAAAAGAACACTCACTGATGACTTTTTGACTGTCTTCATTAGCCTTCATAAAATGGTTTTGGTCAGCCTTTTCTTGCTTAATTGGCATTGGAGCAATTTTAAACTTTTCCATATGTCTCGCACCAACACCGATGAGTTTTTATTCTGAATACATAGCATGGTGACCTTATCATGATCGTCACTTACGGTACATTGTATCAGTTAATAATACAATACCATAGCTTTGTATGAAATTTTATTTTACCACTCATCTCTTCCTCATTATGTAGCTTAAACTACTAGGTTGGAATAAATTATGCTGGTGTGTCATAAAATGCTCAAATATTTAGGAAGACGCTTTGATGATTTTCATAAAGCATCTTCCTTAAAGCTTTGTAGCTGGGCTTAACTTGTCTTGTCTTGTCTTATAATACTAATATAGCCTTTGGCCCTTGTATTAGCTGCGTTTTGGATCTGGATACAGGTAAACATTCAGAGCTCTGCAGAGCTCTGTTTTTCCTCCTTTTAGAGCTTTACATGTACCTTTATTGCACTTATGTTATTATGACATTTACTGTCACTTGAGAAACACGAAGGTGCTTTGACTTGTCTGCATGTTTGTAGCTGGAAATTGGTGCTATAACACAAGAGCTTTGAAGTTTGAGAAAATGACAATCTGCCCTTATGACATACAGGGAGCAGCTTGGCTTTTCATGAACTTTTCACAGGTCATTGCAATGTTTCATTGCAAATTTGCTGATTGATTACTCTTGGCTATAGTAGCAGTGGATGATGAGCATAAAACCAAATTAGCCAATACATCCTTTCTAATCACACAAACTATTATTCACAAATCAAAATCAAAAATTAATTTTATTCCCTTACCCTCAAAGTTAACCTCAAAGTGATATTTCCAGACTTTATTTGGTCACATAATATCATATACAATTAGATGTATAGCTTGTTTGATACCAGTATATTACTTTTTTTAATAAGACAAACATCTCCTAAACTGTCAGATGAAATGTCATTGGCTTGTTTGGACTTCAGCTATAAGAGAACATACAATTAGACCTTGAGTATGTGAACATTCTTGTATTTTTTTCTGTCTATGGCAACACTATAGCAAAAATCGCGTTTTCTGCAGTAGTTGTTTCCTGCCACTGAAGTTGCAAGGAAAGCTGCTGTTTTTCCCTGTACATTTTGTGCTGTAATTAGTCTTTTTTTTTCTTTTCTTTTCACGTCTGTCCCTCCTCCCGTCTCGGACCTGCCTGTCTGCGTGTCCAGGTCTATACGTCCCGGGGGAATCAGGTCAGACTCAAACTCACGCCGTTCCGCGTCATCACCATCTACGAGAAGCACCGCGCCTTCTTCTCGCTGGAGGAGTTCCAGGACGGCATCGCCGCTCTCATCCACGACTACAAGAAAGTTTTCATTGGGACTTACCGAGACGTGGAGGAGACGGCCAAACAGGACCTGAGCACGGTGGTCAGCGGCGTCTGTGTAGGGATGTCCTTCTTCTTCTGCTGCGGCTGCTGCATGATTCTGGGGAAGCACGAGCGGGACATCCGCCTGAAACCCAAGCCCAGCAGTCCCAACTGGGAGAACAGCAGCACGGGCAGCAGCAGGACCCGAAACACCGACCATCCGCTGGAGAGGCAGGACGCGGGAGTGGCGGGGTTCTCAGGCGACGCGGGGGGAGCGGGAGATGCGGGGGGAGGGGATGGAGGGGGAGGAGACGGTGGGGATGGTGGCGGCGGCGACGCTGGAGGGTTCTAGCCAATCGTAAGGGTACCAGAAGGATGGTGGTACGGTGGTATGTTTGATAAGCAAAGTTCTGAAAGGAAAAAATACAGGGATAGTAGACAAAATGAATTAAATTGTTGCCTTGCTTGCCTACTCTTGAAACTCTTCCAACACAAATCTACTGTGATAGACAGGTGCACAGGTTTAGAGACTTGTTGATAATGTAAAGTGATAGTTGTGAGTTTAGTCTTAGTACTATAGTGAGACTATATATACTATGTTTCTGCCTGTAGAAATAATTCAGTTCTCTATGGTCCCCAGGATTTATTTCTGGATGGTGACCCATGAACGACCAACATTTGATTTCTATGACGTTTGATTTGACTATGACCCATAGTACGGTTGGAAAGACAACAAAACTTACAAAATACACCTCTTTATCAAGAAATTTGTTGCTCAATGGTCGTTCAACGGTCACCACTTGAGCAGAAAGGAGGACTAACAGCCAAATGCCAGTGCACAAACATCCAAACCTCGTGTTGATACTTATTTATTCTGTACATAGACAAATTTACCAGGTAAAGTACTTTATTGGAACCTACCAGATCAAATCTGGGACAATCTATACAACAAATGATATTTATTTATTTTATTTATCAGTCTGTCATATGGGACTCCCCATCATATTTCTCTCCAAAACTTTTTTATGGAATAGATGCTGACAACACATAACTGCTTATGTTATAGTATAAGTTTGTTAAGGAGGCTTGTATTCCCTTTTAATTAGAGTGATGTGAAAAAGGCTGGTTGAATGAACTTGACGTGTAAAATAATGTAAAAAGGCCTATGTTCACTTCATGTACTTGTATCATTGTTAAAGCTGTTCTGAAAGTTGTCACATTTTGTTGACTGTAATTCTATGTTGGAATTCTACATGAGGTATGTTGTGTGTCAGTTCATGTACACATGAGGGAGAAAAATTAAATTTGAGTCTTGCTGTGTATTTTCGTGTTGCAGTCATTTTTGTTGTTGCTGAAAGATGTTTTCACGGATAGTTTTTATAAGCAGTCTACATAGACATGTCATAACATAATGTAACTCCTTGAAACACTCTTAAAACAACAATATTTGGGAGGTAGATAATTTAAAGTAAATACATACATTACATAAATCAATATTCTTTTAAAATCCTCTACTTATTCTTCATTCTACAAATGGTACCAGAATGGTTTATGCAGTGTTACATAATTTTTGCCATGTTCTGTTGGCTGTCAGTAATTTAATGAGAATCTGTGCATACACCCTTTCATGGTTTTGTCAAATGACAGACGTGATGACAGCGACATGGACACTGTATGAACTGCTTCAATAGGCTTTCATTCAAATGCCCACACAATAACTGCACTGTCCCAGGTTGACATTTTTTCTGGCTATGGCAAAATGTCATTAGGTCCCTTAGCATCTGTGTCTGTCGCCATTCCTTCCCCCCTCTCACTTTCCCTTCTTTTTTCTCTTTTTTTTCACATTACTCGCGGACCTGTGTGACCAGATCTATACTTCGGTCAACAAAGAAGTCGGACTCAAACTGACCCCCTTCCGTCGGACCAGCATCTATGAGAAGCGCCGCGGGCTGTTCTCCCTGGATAACTACCAGTTGGGACTGGCCACCCTGGTGTTCGACTACAAGGCCGTTCTCATCGGTACGTACCAGGACGTGGAAGAGATGGCCGAACAGAACCTGAGCACGGTGGTCAGCGGCGTGTGCGTGGCCCTGTCCTTCTTCTTCTGCTGCGGCTGCTGCCTGGTCCTGGGGAAACACGAGGTGGAGACACGGGGAACCATGACTCCATCTACCAGCATGGGTACAGAGACAGCCGAGCTGATGGCGGTCAGGCAGCCCGGCCAGGGCTACACCAGCGTGGCGGGGTTCGGCGGAGGGGACGCCGGCGCAGACGCTGGTGCAGATGCTGGGGGAGACGCCGGTGGTTTTTAGATGTTTTCCTGGGAAACACTGACTGAGTGGTACATGTACATACCAGCCATAGGAAAAAAGTAACACAACCCTGTGTACTGTGTTTAGTGTCACTTCTTTCTTTGATACCCTTTTTTCCAAAAACCACAGTACTTTTAATGTCTGACACAAAGTTCCTAATTTGACGATATCAAACAATAGCATGTTCTGTAACTGTGCTGTAATTATGCAGTAGGACAGTAGGCTGTACACAGAGTTGTGCTTTTTTTTCTGCTAGGAAACAATTTAAGCTTATGCCCTTTTGGTACAGTGTTCTAGTTTGACGTGTTATTGTTTGACGGCTAACCCCCACCTCAAAATGCACTGAAGGAATTCCTTGCAAGGACATGTTGGATTTTTGAAGCCTTTGCAAGCATTTGGTGTTTGGACTGTTATATGAAAGATACTGATAAATCCTACACCAGACACCAAAGACAAGCTGACCCAGGACAAGGCAAAAATGGGAAATAAGACAGAAGAGACCAGCAACTAAGGAATACTCTTTGAAGGACTGGCAATGATGATGACATTGACAAAGAATGGATGATGGAATAGGGATAACGTGGACATTCTTATATGGACTTTTTTCCAGTGAAGAGTATTTTTTTACTGTAAACTCTGGCTCCAAATACGTGATCTCCAAACAAAATAGCAAGTCATTTTCAAAAGCAGTTGCCTTTGGCAAGGTATTTTTAGAATTTAAGATGTGGAGTTTGACTTAACTCATTAAAGATCCATGGATGGTGGCATTGTCCTGATTTAATAACTTCATTCTGTCGCTCCGTTGAAATGCACTGGTCCTGGAGTTAATGTGTTAAGTTGTCACTATGTCTTTACTTGTGTCCCCTTTAATTTGGGTGCCCTGTACCTCTGTAGAGAACTGTGGGCCACAAGTCCTATCTATACTTCTCAGGGCTGGAAGTACCACCTGCTTATGCAGGTTAGTGCAGGTAAAATTGGAGATGTGCAGGTATTTTTGATAACCACCTGTTCCTAACCTGCACTGGGGCATGACAAAACCAGCGCCGGACACTAGCTTTAGGGGGACATACATACATGCATGTATACATGTATGACCATTGGTGGTCAAAAACTGACTTCCATTCTTCAAAGTAGCATCATTGAAGACAGCAAAGAACAATAAAATTTAAAATGGTGCTACTAACTACACTATTTTCAAAACATTTCAATTTCTTCAAGAAGTAAAAGGCAAAGTCAAGATATGACAGTCTATAGCCACAACTTATGAACAAAGGCAGTCACTGATCAAGGACTTCACAGAATCAAGTAGTAGGAGGCTGGCAGATTGATTATAACACATCCTTTGCAGGGACTGCTACCTGACATGTGGTTCTTCAATTAGAGAAGAAAACATGATTTGCTGCTACCCATGCATGCACAGATTTTAGGTGATTTATGAAATGACAGAATTGTTGCTGTCATAAAACAACCATGTGTTGTTCATTTCAAAACAAGATATTTTCATATGTTGTTCATTTATTCCTATCAAGTACATCATACATGTATTTGGGGACACTGGAGGTCTTCCATAAAGTCAAGTCACTAATAATGTTTTGAAATCTATGCAGTGTGAAGCAGTTTGCTGCTATTGTGACTATGCTTGAAAAGTT
>NW_017802802.1:657019-659079 GCF_001625305.1 Branchiostoma belcheri
ATAGTTATCCATAGCTACGTCACTTGTCAAAATGTCAATACTCAATGATATATGCAAAAAGTACATAGAATCACATGACCCATGAGATTGACTGTACAGTACACTTAACGTTAATTTTACAACAATCTGAGAACAAAATCAATTCTCCTTATATATGACCTACTCAATATTTTCCCCAATATGCCAGTGTTTGCGAGGCTTTCTGAAGACAAGTATGTTGCCTAATGTAAGAAACTCAGATTGACACCTTTTCCTGTAGATAGCTGTTCTGACTACCTCCGACGGCCCATCTGTCGGGTGCGCATGCCAACTTGTTCGGCACTGAAAACTATATTTGGTCGTCACGTCAGTGTTACGAGGGGTGTTCAAAAAGTTCTCGGCCTCACCTAGAAAACGTCAGGGCAGTAAAATTTTTCTTACACTATTTTTTAATATAGTCCTCTCTAACTGCAATGCACTTGGTCCAGTGATATTCCAGCTTTTTTTCCCATTGTGGAAGAAGGTTGCATCTGGACCCCCCAGATTGGCCTATACCGCATAGATGACGTCATCATTACCATCAAAACGTTGACCACATAAGTGAAACTTGAGTTTAGGAAACAGGTAGAAGTCCAAGGGTGCTAGTTCAGGTGAATTGGAAGGGTGGGGTTAGACTGCAAACCCAAATTCGTTTGCTGCTGTCACTGACCCCTGTGCTGTGAGGACAGGTGCATTTTCATCACGACAGCTCGGTGCTTTCCTCTCCTTTTCTCTTTGATCGTTGTCCTCAACTGTCGCAATTCTGTTGAATAGTACTCCCCATTGATGCTTCAACCCCTTCGCATTTAGTCAATCATGATTACTTCCTTACTGTCCCAGAAAACAGAGGCAAAAACCCTGTAAACGGACGAAACTCGCTAAAACTTCTTGGGGGGCCGGGAAAAATTCTCCATCCATTTCTTTCTCTGCTGTTTTTATTCGGGCTGAAAGTTGTGAACCCAACTCTTCTTGGGTGACAAATGTTTTGAGGAAATTGCATGGATTGGACTAAATTCGTTCCTTGAAATGTCCCGCCTGTTTAACTTCTGATGTTCAGAAAACATTCGAGGCACCCACCATGCACACAGTTTTTTTCATCCCCAGGATGTTCGACAAAACATTGTGAACTGAGTCATAACACAGGCCAAAGAACCTGCTACATGATGGACAGTCTCACATCTGTCATTCACTACCATGTGATGGATGGCCTCAACTGGATTGTCCATGGTGCTGATTTGTGGCTACCTGACCTATGTTCATCTTTTGTGCTCTCCTTGCCGCGCTTGTAGCTGGCAACACAATTCTTTATAGTTGAATAAGAAGGGGAGTCATCACCAAGTGTCTTGACCATGTGTTTATGGATGTCCTTAGGAGACATCCTTTTTTATCGATACACTTGATCAGAGCACACGCGTCTGTTGCGGCCATTTTGTGATTTTCCCTCACCCGCCCCATTTTCACGGGGCGTCACGTGCTTATTAATGAATATAAAAATTTGAATTTTTGTGTGCAGTGATGTAAGACGTCATAGTATACAGCTATACCAAAGAATAGGAGTTTGACCTTTATTTTCTAGGTGAGGCCGAGAACTTTTTGAACACCCCTCGTACCACAGCTCCCCCCATGACAATCATCACTTGAAGATATGCTTTTGATATACATCATTAAAATGATAATTCATACGAGAATGCTGTGCTGTCCAACAATAGCATGACTCAAATTAATCTACTTATAGAATACTCCAGTCCTCATACCAAGTACCCCATGCCTTTTTAATTACAATTTACCGTGCGCTTTTAATTTCTATAGAACCCCAATGAAAGGCGAAGACGCCGCTATTGAATGTCCAAACAGAATACAAACATTCCATCCACCTACTGGGGTGTTATCTGTTTCCCTGTCATTTAAGGTATAAAGCAGTTTGTATCCAAATCTATCCAACAAAATAATAATTTTCTCTTCCATACTGATATTAATTGTCCTCAATATGATATAAGCAGTTGGCGAGTTTGATTATAAGTGACAGAGCAAAGGGCGAATAG
>NW_017802802.1:659099-662834 GCF_001625305.1 Branchiostoma belcheri
TGTGTGTTACTTCATGTACATGACACAGTAGATTATATATACATATGTATAACTCCATGTAGACTACATTCAAAATTGTAACAATGCAGCACAGAACAAACCTGCATAGTTATCCATAGCTACGTCACTTGTCAAAATGTCAATACTCAAATGATATATGCAAAAAGTACATAGAATCACATGACCCATGAGATTGACTGTACAGTACACTTAACGTTAATTTTACAACAATCTGAGAACAAAATCAATTCTCCTTATATATGACCTACTCAATATTTTCCCCAATATGCCAGTGTTTGCGAGGCTTTCTGAAGACAAGTATGTTGCCTAATGTAAGAAACTCAGATTGACACCTTTTCCTGTAGATAGCTGTTCTGACTACCTCCGACGGCCCATCTGTCGGGTGCGCATGCCAACTTGTTCGGCACTGAAAACTATATTTGGTCGTTACGTCAGTGTTACCACAGCTCCCCCCATGACAACCATCACTTGAAGATATGCTTTTGATATACATCATTAAAATGATAATTCATACGAGAATGCTGTGCTGTCCAACAATAGCATGACTCAAATTAATCTACTTATAGAATACTCCAGTCCTCATACCAAGTACCCCATGCCTTTTAATTACAATTTACCGTGCGCTTTTCATTTCTATAGAACCCCAATGAAAGGCGAAGACGCCGCTATTGAATGTCCAAACAGAATACAAACATTCCATCCACCTACTGGGGTGTTATCTGTTTCCCTGTCATTTAAGGTATGAAGCAGTTTGTATCCAAATCTATCCAACAAAATAATAATTTTCTCTTCCATACTGATATTAATTGTCCTCAATATGATATAAGCAGTTGGCGAGTTTGATTATAAGTGACAGAGCAAAGGGCGAATAGTTTCTACTGAAGAAAATTATGGATTTCAATAAACTTCATACAGAAATGTTACCTCTCAGTACTACTGTCCCCTTCAGTTTTGAGACCTGATCGATGACTCACATTGCTCAGTCGGTGTCTTCCCTGCTGCTTGGGTTAAATTGCAACATCAGGCATATTCCCTGGCCTTGGCGAGGCTACGAAGGACACATCTAGACGGCTGGAGCTCGGTGCCTTTCTGGGATTCTCTGCCGCTCTTCGACTGACTGCCCATTTGGGCGGCTGGTCAGTCGGATTGTCCGTATTCCGTCCAGCAACAATGTCCATTGCTTGCGCGTCTCCAACGTTAACGATTTGAACATTTATCGCTTGTGTCGACGGACACCCCAACTTTTCACGAACGGTGTTGGCGAGTCGCCGGGTCTTCTTGCTCCTGAGTGCGTAGATGGTCGGGTTGACCACCGAATTGCAGAGCGCGATAAGCAACCCCCAGTATGGCCTTGCCTCTATCTCACAGTCTTCTCTTGCGAAGCAAACAAACTGCTGTACAACTCCGAAGCAAATCGGCAGCGTTAAGATGATGAACACTGCTGCAATGATGACAACTGTCACTTGCATCATCCAGATTTGTTGGAGTTGCTGGTATTGTATGGCCGCGGTTTGTTGGCCTTCAGGGTTGAGATTGTCCGGAGGGTTCTCTGGGGGTCCCAGTCTGGAGAAGCGCTGCTTCAGTTCGATGAAGATTCTGATGTTGACAAAGACCACTATGACTACGGCTATCAACAAGGTGGTGTTAAATAGAATTAGGTAGCTTACGGGCAGGTTCTTTATGCAAGTCTCTTTGTTCGTAGTGAAGCAATTCCAGCCCATGAGAGGAGACAAGCAGACAAGCACACAAGCTGGCCACGCGATCCCCAAACTCACGGCAACGTGTCGCCCAGACATGCGGGTCTGGTAGAATATTGGGTGCAGGATGGCCAGATAACGGTCCAAGGACAGGAGGACCACGCCAACTGCTGACAAGACCAACACTAAAAAGTAGGTACAGAGTAAACCCAATATTGTCCATGGGTCAGACAGTTCCAACTGGAAACATGCGCAGAAGAAGAAAGAAAAGACACCCGCCACGCAGTCCGCCGTAGCCAGGTTGGCCACGAACATGTACATGGGTTTAGATCGGCGATGGCTTTTCAGCACTCCGGACAAAACCACGACGTTCATGAGGAGAGCGACTGTCCCGACAGCGGCGGAGGCGATCCCGACTTTCTTGTTCAGGTCCAGAACCGGAAAGGGGAGATGAGAACACGCAGATACTGCCATGTCGTACTCGGTCTTATTTGCCATGTACCGGAGGAAACAGGACCAGAAGTTCTCGATCTCGAACACTGTGGAGTTTCCTCCGGTGAGGTTCTCCGCGCTGCCGTTCATTTTGCGATGCTCACTGAAGACAAGTATGTCGCCTATCGCAAGAAACGGTGACTTGGGGCTTTCCACCTTCTCCGTAGATAACTAGATGACTGCCTCTCTGACAATCTGTTGGCCGCGCATGCCAACTTGTTCAGGACTGAAGACTATATTTGGTCGTTACGTCAGCGTTACCACAGTTTCGCCACTAGCCGCCACGGCAACCATTACTTGAGGATAAAAATGTCAAACCACACGACAACGCCTGTTGTCGAACAATAACATGCTTTTATTAACATTCCACCCATCTGGCGGACGTTTTAATGAAGTTTATTCACATCCACAATCACACAACAAACGCATCGAATCACAGGGTAGCAATGTCTTCAGATGAAAACTTCTTTAAGATCGAAATCAACACTCCTATTAACTACCGCGCAGACACAAATCAAGTGTTTGTATCTCCAAGGCTTGTATAACAATCGGATGATGTCCAATCAGTAACTCATTTGGAACATCAAAACCTCTATTACAATAGCAAATTACAAGGATTAATGACATCAACGTATCAATTTTAGTCCAGGAGTCAACGAAAAAAGGTTGCAACCATAGTGAATACCATCCACATACAGAACAAAAAACAAGCACACCTGTCCTTAGTGCTGAACTCTTTTTAAACACAAAACACGCCCGTCCTTCGAACACCGAAAGCACACCTGTCCTTGGTACTGAACTCTATTCGAACACCAAAAACAAGACCTGCCCTTGGTGCTGAACTCTTTTCAAAGACAAAATACACCTGTCCTTGGTACTGAACTCTATTTAAACACCTTTATCCTTGATGCTGAGTATTGTTATAATGTAGTAGCGTTCTGTATAATGACGGGCCCTCACTATTTTTAACAAAGTGCGTGTTCCACAATAACTTACAATGCACAACATGTATGAACATTCCTTCTAGTTCTCCCTTTAAAGGTAAGGGCAATGATGTAACTGTTGAACTCTTCTACGTACATCCTTTCCCTCACAAGACGTTCAGACCAGTCATGACCAGGAGACCAGGAGATTGACAATGAAATGTTTATCTGAGGTTGGATCGTAATGTTGACGCAGGTAACAAAATAAGTAACCGAGCATGTCTAAGGTATTTATACCTTCAGAAGAAATGAAAAAAATCAATTATCAATCAACCTCACTGTAAACAAGCAAATCGACAATGTTTCTCAAATGCACCAACCCATTACCGAGAGTATCAAGAAATGTGAATATTAGCTGATGTAGGTTTTGTCATCTTGGCAGGGGTATTTCTTTTTTCATCATCATACTAGTATAACTTCATCAGAAGCTCATACTCATAGAACATAAAACCATATAGGTACTAACTACTGTGGATCTGTGTCTAAGTGATCTGTGCCGTGCAGCTGGTANCTGTAGTGCACCGACCCCTCCCGTCACCACA
>NW_017802802.1:662854-664758 GCF_001625305.1 Branchiostoma belcheri
GTCCTTTTCGTGTGTTTTAAAAAAATCACAAAAATGTAGTAAATGTTTCTGTCAAGCAATGCGCTACTGACCCGGTTAAAAAAACCGGCCAGTTTTAGCAAATACCGGTCCTGTAACTAAAACAATAATTTCATCCGCTCCATACATCTCCCAAACAAGATTTTTAAAATAGCAAATTCCTTAATATTATGTCATTCTATTGCAGTTTATTGCAGACTTTTAGGCTGAATTCTCTGTTACTAAGAAGTTCGCAAGGATTTCTTGCCCAGCCTAGCCTCGGCCTGTTTTAGCAAATACCGGTCCTGTACTAAAACAATAATCTTATCCGTTCCATACATCTCCCAAACAAGATTTTGAAATAGCGAATTCCTCAATATTATGTCGTTCTATTGCAGGTTATTGCAGACTTTTAGGCCGGATTCTCTGTTACTTAGAAGTTCGCAAGGATTTCTTGCCTAGCCTAGCCTCGGACAAAAATGCTGGAAACCCGGCCAGTTTTAGCAAATACCGGTTCTGTACTAAAACAATAATCTCATCCGCTCCATACATCTCCCAAACAAGATTTTGAAATAGCGAATTCCTCAATATTATGTCGTTCCATTGCAGGTTATTGCAGACTTTTAGGGCGGATTCTCTGTTACTTAGAAGTTCGCAAGGATTTCTTGCCTAGCCTCGGGCACAAATGCCGGACGGGTCACACGTTCACCTACAGCACGTTACTTCATTTCAGAATTCGTCCCTTTTTTCCTCGCACTGTAAGCTTGGCAACATTTTATTAGCCGAAGACATCACTACAATTTATGAAAGTATGGTATATTCCTTAGTAACAATATATTTGAAATCCCTCAAAACTTTTATGGTCTCATTACAATTTTGTGGTGTATCTATTTAGAGTAAACAGAAGAGACGCACGGAACCAAAGTTGGACAAACGAAACCTTCCCAAAAACAGCATAGATGTAGACCGTATACAATACTATATATTATAGATTTTTTGATTACGGCGATCAGGCGGTATTTTAGTGTAATGAATACATGTACATTGAAAGACCGATTGAAGTAACTAGCCCTTTTTAACCTCCTTGTATATATATCGCCTAATTTTGCTCGATTTTTTTAATTACGGCGATCAGGCGGTGTTTTAATGTAATGAATACCTTGAAAGACTGACTGAAGTAACTAGCTGGGAAGCATTTTGTATGGAATTTATGTAGCCATTGCAGCAAGATTCTTCTGTTCATGTTTTTTTAATGTCTATTGTTTTATTGTGAAATGCCAGGATGGTCCCAAGCTACCTAACAATGGCTGTCTTGGCACCCCCGCCAATTTGCACTAGGCAGACAATTAGCATTTAATTGGAGCCGCCACCGGCTATGTAAATTCTGACCTAAAATACTAGTAAGCCAATCGTCTCATACCCCGCATGAAACGACAGCCAATCAGTGCTTATGATACAAATTTCAAATCTGTCAGTTGGAGTGGACGTCACTCTATGTTTGAGCATTGCAGAGTGTGCACTGAGCAATCTAATCTTCTATAAAATGTCTACGGTTTCTGGAACCATGAAAAAGGAGACGATGAGAACTTAGCCATTATCCCCAGGGAAAAGTACCTCCCAAGCAGACTCCAAGAGCAAGACTACCGCTAGGCTGAGCAGAAACATGCACGGGGAACCCTGCCAGATAGCCCGACGCCACCCGGCGTCTCTCGCCAAGGACGGAAGATTTTTCATGTAAGCGGTTCATATTTGTTCCATCTGGTTTTTGAATATTGACATGTTGTACATTGAATTTGTTTGCCACTTCCTTTGCCTTGTTTTCGTCGGAAAATATCTAACGAACGATTATGTACCATTTCAGCAAATGGAGAGGGGACATAGAAAGCAAGACAGCCGGACCGGACAAC
>NW_017802802.1:664778-671385 GCF_001625305.1 Branchiostoma belcheri
GATGTGACAATGAAATGTTTATCTGAGGTTGGATCGTAATGTTGACGCAGGTAACAAAATAAGTAACCGAGCATGTCTAAGGTATTTATACCTTCAGAAGAAATGAAAAAAATCAATTATCAATCAACCTCACTGTAAACAAGCAAATCGACAATGTTTCTCAAATGCACCAACCCATTACCGAGAGTATCAAGAAATGTGAATATTAGCTGATGTAGGTTTTGTCATCTTGGCAGGGGTATTTCTTTTTTCATCATCATACTAGTATAACTTCATCAGAAGCTCATACTCATAGAACATAAAACCATATAGGTACTAACTACGTGTGGATCTGTGTCTAAGTGATCTGTGCCGTGCAGCTGTAGCTGTAGTGCACCGACCCTCCCGTCACCACACCAACGACCGCAAGTGCTACCGTCTCCACCCGCTGGACATGCCTGAACAAGTCGTGCTTCCCCTCGTGGCATGTCGTGTTTTTTGTCGTGACGAAGTTCATTTCTGTAGCGTTCTTAACCTGCACCTCGTCTTTCGTAGCCATTCCCGTCTTCCCCATCTCGCCTTTTGTTTTCTCATTCGTAGAAGTGTGCGGCTTCAGCGCAGACTGGGTCATCTTATAAGAGGCGGGTGGCATCTTAGGATCAAGCTCTTGGTTGAGAATCTCGTAGATCTGCTTCCTGATGCGAAGTCGCGGCGATGTGCAAGTTGCGCTGTTCTTTCGTCATGAAGGCCCAGGACTTGAATATATCCGACATGCCGTCAATTTCCTCCTGCACACTGCCTCCAAAGACAGTTGGCCCCTGAATAGGTGGGCGAACTTTATCCACATGTACAGGGGGCATGTCAGGATCATTTGTCGGGGCAGCTTCACGAGTGAACATATCGTCAGGAGTGTGGTCATCTCCAAGTACGGGCTTCTCTAGGAACCTTTTCCTAGTGTTGTGCACCACACCGGGATCCGTCCCTATGCTGTATCCCCAGCTCCGGTACGGGGGAAGTTTGGCAGATGTAGTATCTGCAGGGGTGTTGTTGTAGTACCATTGAACTGTGACGGTCTCAGTAACCACCTGAAATACACACGTTCTTTCATAGTAACGTTAACATATAGTATGGGTACAAGCAAGGCCTGGGTGGGCATCCTTTGTTACCTACTTTTTCATCATGTTCTGTGAACAATTGTCTAAACTTCCTCCAGGTTAATGTAAAGCTGAAATGATTATTACGATAATTCATGCATGAAGAACAGCTAAGCAACGTAATTACGTAAACTAATACGGAGTGTAACAGCGAGTATATAGGGCCCAATGGACCCTGGATCTTTTGTGTGAATTGGTTTTTGCGCTGGTTGTGAGCTGACACGTCGCGCGAGCGACGCGGGTTCGATTCCCGGGGTCAGAGTCAACCCTCGAGTTACTCCTTTCTCTGTGATACAGGACAATCACTTGTCGATGATACCAGACCAGGCTACTTATTTTCACAGATATAAAAGATGGTTCAGAGATATAAAGTGATAATGTAGTAGACTCACCGTAGCCACAGCTACAAGGAGCAACATCATGATCACAGCGGCGCTAAACAACAGCCGCTGCCCATCCTGCGGCTCATCCGGCACGTAACAGGCTGGAAACGTGGGAGCTCGAGACCGCGGTGTCTTCGCCGGCCACGTCGTCTCGACATGTTGAGCAAAAATAGTCTGAACTCTTGACTGTAGAAAGGAGCAACTCAAGGATACCTGTGTCACTGCTAATATTCAGTAGAGACTGTAAACAAACCACATCGAAAGCCGTTGCTAGTCTGGAACACTGGGAGTTTGCGGTTCTAGAACAACTTTTCGAGCAAAGGGTCGATACAGAACTGGGACGGTGCCTTGCCAGAACACGGAAGTTAGCGGCGTCACTTTTACGCGATACTATTATTATATGTTCTTTAACACGCACACCAAAAATATTATAATCTGAAATTTAATTTTCTCGGAATACATGAATATCGCGTCACACAGTAGCCTTTGTGTCAGCCTTTCTACTAGCCTTCGTCCGATCCCCACGATCCGCTACCGGGCCCTGACACTCATGCTAGTTACACAGATGGACGGCACCGAAAACATATTAACCTTTATTGAAGCATCAAGTATTGCACGGCAGTGTACCTGTCAAGTATAAAACTTCTGCCACTCAGCTCAGTCACACTCAGCTTAATGGTATACACAATCAGCGGCACATTATGCAAATGAGGACCTATATTGCATAATCAATAATAAAATTGTATAATTCCAGTGAAAGGACTTCAGTACAGTATATAATATTTATTGCAAAACCTTTTCCCCTTCGTTTACACATCTAGTTACCGGTCACTTGTTACAACACGTGTTATCTCATATACATGTACTAGTAATCTATCAGAAAGATACACAAGAGAAACTCTGACTTTTCTCCACACAATTAACTGTACACATTTCCATTCGACTGAGCATATATCACCGTATATTTCAAACGTGATGATCACTACAAAGAAGACTAATCAAGCGCTATTTAAGCAACAAGTAGCAGCATCAGTTTCAAAGGAGCTAACGGAATGTCTTGAACTTGAAGAACTAATTATGCGTCACAGTCACAGCTCGTCATGTGTACTGTCTTTATCATTTTCTGCGACAGGCCCGTGTGTTTCGTCCATAAGACGAGCCACGTCTTTGAGGACTTCGATGTCAAGATCCTCGAGACTCTGGCGTGTGATGTATCCAGTCTTATCCTTATTCAAGATGCCAAACATCTTCTCGATCATTTCCAAGTCTTCTTCTTCTACTTCCTTGTCTTCCTCTTCGTCGACAACGGCGACCTCGTAGTAGTAGGTGAACATTTCCTTTGTAAGCTTGGTGCTGTTTTTAACTTCCATCACCTTAAGAAGTGAATCTCTCATGATTTCGACGTTCATGTACCCCATGTCGATGAACTTGTCTCCCTTCTTGTACGTCCACTGTATGGTGACGTCGCTCAGAGCCGTGTACTTGTCTATGTCCGTCGCGGCGCAGTCCGAGTCGTCGAAGTGGTTTAGCGGGGACCACATGATGGTGGCGGCCACGCTGCGCCCGTACGACCGGACCTGGTGGAAGTACCCCGCGGGGATGAAGATACAGTCGCCGGGGAGGAGGGTGGCCCAGGTCCAGGGGACCTCCGACACGCGCGGGTTTCTCAGGAGGTCGATACTATCCATGTCCAGGTGGGAGAAACTCGATCCGGAGAACTGCTTCTTGTGGGCCATCTCTAGAAGGTCCTCGTACTTGGAATCGATCATGATGAAGTCTTTCCTCCCGGAGATCAGACAGTGTAGGTTGTGGTCGGCGTCGTAGTGGAGCAGGGACTTAGTGCCACCGGCAGACAGCCACAGGTTCGACTCCAGAATGTTTTTCTTGAACGTCCCGCAGAGTAACGAGCGAGGCACCTGCATTTCGGCACGCATGGGGTCGGGCAGCAACGACACCACGTACCAGTCTTCGTCTCGGTAGTTGTCTAAGAACTCCCTCAGTGGCATCCTTTGCGGACGAGCTAGTCGATCTTCGTACTTCTTCTCGACCAGGACGTCCAAGTCTCCATACTTCTCCCTGATGTAGTCATCACTCTGCCAGGTGGTGACAGCGGGGGCCTTGGCGATGGCTTGTCTGTACACCAGGGGTACATAGGGATGTCTTGCGTGCTGTTCCCACAGCTCTATCGGAGTCAGTGGCTGTGCGTACTCCTTGACGGGCGCTTCTGCCTCTCTCTGGTGGCCCAGTGGTAACAGGTGGCCGACTGGGAGGCCGGAGTTGCTCGGTTGGATGACCGGAGGAAACACGGCGTCCATACGTATGTCTTTGGTACCACTGGTGTCCAAAACCGCCACAGAAATGGAAATGCACAGAAGCGCCGCAATCCTTGCTGGTACCATGGCTAGAGAAATTTACCCCCAAAGTACTAGTAGAAGTTGTAGGTACGAAGAAATGAACCATGTAACTACCTCTGCGCTCCTAGCGTGACTTCAGACGTACTTAAACTACCGATGATCTTTGTCGCCCGTTCTAACCATAGTACGTCGAAACATGTCAATAATACATCAGTTCTGTTTCCTGCTTGTTTCTTAGGCTTACGTGCACAGCCACACGCAAGTTTGGTTCCTGCATTTCCGGGTTCAAAGGTAAACCCAGTGCAACAGCTCACACCGAAGGTTCCGAAAAAGCAAGATAAACTCGTGCGAAATCAGTCTGGTTGTTAAATAGGGCAAAGTCTTTCACTTACATACCCAATATAAGCTGATTTAGTGGAAAAACCGTGTCACCGGAAAGACGTACAGAACGCAACAAAACAACAACACACATCTGCTTGGTCCCTCTAGAAAAAAGAAGCCGTGGTGCATGCTGGGTAATGTCATCACCAATCCGTTGTGAGGTCAACGACCCCAGCTGGGTGCAAGATGTCGAAACAGCATAGTTTCTCCAACGTTTGACATGTAATTACTCTCATCTGGACCTGTTGAATTTTCTCACGTTCGCTTCTCCAAACGTTACTACAATAAAGGACGCCGTGGGAACGTTTTACTCCTTTGCCAGGTACGTAATGTGCCAAGTTCAAGAGCATTTGCCGCGGTAACTTTGACGTGTTACCGTATGGGGGAGGGGGGCGTTAATGTTTACAAACAACGTAACTCGTTGTGTGAACGTGTAGGGGTTAATAGAAACTATCTGCACGTACATCTTAACGGAGAGGAATCTGTAGGTCTCGAACTCACCAAGCAATGAGAGCTGTGTACTTCGTACATAATGAATTTTGAAATAGTTCCATCAGCAACATCAACGAAAATATGCATATGTGGATCTGACCCTAACTATATTTTTCTCGGACGGTGTGACTAGTTGCTCAGCAAAACATGTAGTTTCCTGTCAAAGTAAGTCTGTCAAGTCTCTAATGCGTCTCTAATCCCTGAATCATTTTGTGCCCTTACAGCAGACTGTGAGCTAGAGTTAGACATCTTAAAGATGTCTTCCAACAAGAAGGAACCGCCACAACCAGGGGAGCAGAACTCCAGCCAAGAACCAACACTGTCCTCCACCGAACTTCAGAAAACAGAGGGTGCCTCCACACCTGCACAGACAGGTGCAGTCCATGAACTTGGAAAAACAGAAAATGTACATGATATTGATAAGACACTGGAGAGAACAGAGTCGTTAGATGTTGTCTCATCAGCTCAGATTAGAAAATATGATGCTAATGATAAGGAACCTGGGCCCAGCTCCCAACCTTCGCAATCCAAAGTATACACTGCTACAGCAAGTTGCAGTACTACTAGTGTTACAGCTGAACCTGATAGAACAGTTAATTCCACAGAACAGATTGTTTCAGAAAAGAACACAATCTTCTCGACCCTGGAAGAGGGCGTGGAAGACAGCAGGGACGGCTTCAGTATGCAGATTGTAGAGACGTCTCCCGGGCAAGGCAAGAACAAGAAGAAAGCTGGAAGGAAACGGAAGAAAGGAGAGAAGTCTTTAAAACCAAGAAAACTAAGGTCAGTTGTTGGGATGTGTTATTGAAAGAGTTGTATATGTTTGTTTGTTTCACTTAACAAGTATAAACCACCAGTTTTTGTACAGTATTGTGGACCTCAACCTTTTATCACATTTTCCAGTTAAGTATACATTGTATTCTTAGAAAATATGACAGCCCCAAAATTTAATTTTTGTGGCCTTAAATGAATTTTTCCCCCTATCCTGTCAGGTTAATCCTTCCTCATCCTGAGGGAGCGGAAGGCGAGGGCAGCTCTGCTGGGTTTCTGGACCCCAGTTTTGAGAGCCACCTGGAGGATATCGGCAGGAACTACAGCCTATCAACAACTAATGTCAAGAGCATCTTGCATGTGGGTACTATAGATTACAAAAAACACAACAACAACAACTATTTTGTATGAAGGATTTTTGAAAATATGATGAATTTTTCCTTCAGGGCAATTCATAATTGAAGTAATATAATTCTCTTTCATTTTAGAATCATTATCCCAATGGTAAAGTAAAATCATCTAAATAGAATAGACTTCCAAGTTTGAAATGTTCAGGTGTCCACATCATCTTAAGAATAAAGACAGGTTGCAAGCTATAGATTTTTTCTATTGTATGACCCAAATACACATATTTTGTTCAAATTTATGTCATCAGTATTGGAAACATTACATTTAACAATTGAATTACGGAAACTTTTAGGTTTGAATGGTCTTCTGCTATTTCCCCTGTAGCGTGTGATCACGAATGAGAATGTTGTCGCCATGATGAGACATTCAGTGAAGGAGGACCAGGGAGAGGAGGAGACAGAGAGAGACAGCAGTCCCAACAACCCACTGGCTGAACTCTTCGTAAGTAGTGCCCGCATTTAACCAAGTCTCATCAGACTTAGAGCTCGAACTACTTTTACTTTGATACCCTGCATACCTGCACTGATGAAGGTAACATTGAAAATTACCTGGACCAGACAAATTTAATTGAACTGGTCACTATTTCTTGGTGGTTGAATGATGTTGAGCCTTGTATCAGCCCTAACTACAATTTTCTTTGCTCTTATAGGAACCCAAGATGACTCGGGCTAGAGCAAAGGAGTAG
>NW_017802802.1:671405-678187 GCF_001625305.1 Branchiostoma belcheri
AGGGCAGCTCTGCTGGGTTTCTGGACCCCAGTTTTGAGAGCCACCTGGAGGATATCGGCAGGAACTACAGCCTATCAACAACTAATGTCAAGAGCATCTTGCATGTGGGTACTATAGATTAACAAAAAAACAACAACAACAACAACTATTTTGTATGAAGGATTTTTGAAAATATGATGAATTTTTCCTTCAGGGCAATTCATAATTGAAGTAATATAATTCTCTTTCATTTTAGAATCATTATCCCAATGGTAAAGTAAAATCATCTAAATAGAATAGACTTCCAAGTTTGAAATGTTCAGGTGTCCACATCATCTTAAGAATAACAAGGGAAATCGTAGATTTCAAACCTCCGGGTTTTTTTTCTATTGGTTTAGGTTATTTTTTTGTGTGTAGTATGAAAGTTATGTGCGTAATATGTTTGTATGCCGGTTTGATGGCTACTGACGGTTGGTTCGGTATGGACTGTTGATTAACGCAGTGTTCGAAATACTTTTTGAGCAAAGTAGCACAGTGTGCTACCTATAGGGCAAAAACTAGGTAGCCCAGCAGAATTTCAGGTAGCGCCACGCCCCCCCCCCCATTTGTCAAATTCTATGCACGTGTCGCAATACTATATTTCTTCCAATCATAGAGGTATAATACCTCCATGCTCTAATAAAGTTACTATTTTTGAGGTTTCAACTCTGAAGTAGGAGCTCTGGGTCGAAGCCAAATTACGGGTGCGTGATTTATTCTGGTTTTCTACTGAGAAAAATCGGGACAGTATTTGCGCCGGGCAGCTGGCCATGTACGCGAAATGGTACGCCCAGTATAGCAGCGATCTATTCATGTTTTATGTTTACAATTGTGCAAATTTTTTTTACAGAAATTTGATCACATATGCTTAAAAATATTGTTATACTGATGTTAAAAAATATTTTAAGACACTGAATCGCTGGCTGTGATGTGCAGCAGTGTACGTACGCCGCGTAGCGTGCCAGACATTGGCCGTGCAAGCCTATAGAATGCCCCACGTGCGACATAAATTTCTGAGGCTTATCGTGCGCATCGAGCGTATCCACAATTATTCCCATCGTAAACATAGTCACTGGGATCTGAAATGCATACATACAGGATAATTTCCCTTCTTCAGCGGGAGTTTTGTTTATGTTTTGATCGTACACGTCAAACTGCCACGCTGGTCTACGCTGCGCGCTGGTCTCGGCTGCACTTCCGGGTTCCATAAATCGACACCATAAATCGACAAAGAAACAAACATTTCCCCCCAAATTTATATTAATTGTGAACTTTTTCACTAGATGTGGCTATGCAGTCCTGGAAAACAGCGTTTAGTGCATATTTTCAAACAGAAAATTCGCGTCCCCGCGCCCTTCATGTTGCCGCCCGGCGATCTCAGCTGAAGCGAACAACCAATCAGAGACGCGTAACGCGGATACGTCATGCAAGATTTGCATACCGCCCGCCCACCGCTTCTGCTGGCTGCTGCCATGCTAGCTACGCGCTGTACTTGAAATAAATTGACGTGTATCGCCGTATTTCTGGAAATAAATGCCGCGACACGAAGATCTAGCGCTGACTCGGCTTGCACCCAGCGTTCAGCGTCATCCGCGCCATTACCCCCGCCGTCATCCCGCGCCGTCATTGCTGCGCCGTCACCCAACGTTTTTATCGGAACCAGACACCCCTCTGTTTGACCCCTTTTGAATGGTAAGACCCAAAACTGCAACCTCCCCATTCCTTAACAACATGGTAAATTCCATTTTCAGCATGGCGGGGGTGTCGGGAGCACTCAAAAACCTTTTATTTCGACGCCCATAAACACATATGCAATTAAACAAAAACGTTCTGCATCATCTGCAGCCCAATAGCAATACGTATACCGAACAACAGACAAATCCGTCCAGCCGATCGCGAGAAACAGCTGCTGACAGAAATGTTTCGAACAATAGTAAAACCTCCTCGCGGAAGGATATCTCCTTCCCCGGAGGTAAAGACAGGTTGCAAGCTATAGATTTTTTCTATTGTATGACCCAAATACACATATTTTATTCAAATTTATGTCATCAGTATTGGAAACATTACATTTAACAATTGAATTACGGAAACTTTTAGGTTTGAATGGTCTTCTGCTATTTCCCCTGTAGCGTGTGATCACGAATGAGAATGTTGTCGCCATGATGAGACATTCAGTGAAGGAGGACCAGGGAGAGGAGGAGACAGAGGGAGACAGCAGTCCCAACAACCCACTGGCTGAACTCTTCGTAAGTAGTGCCCGCATTTAACCAAGTCTCATCAGACTTAGAGCTCGAACTACTTTTACTTTGATACCCTGCATACCTGCACTGATGAAGGTAACATTGAAAATTACCTGGACCAGACAAATTTAATTGAACTGGTCACTATTTCTTGGTGGTTGAATGATGTTGAGCCTTGTATCAGCCCTAACTACAATTTTCTTTGCTCTTATAGGAACCCAAGATGACTCGGGCTAGAGCAAAGGAAGTAGCAGAGAAAGGCAGTGTGAGTAATCACCTACATGTAGTACCAACATAGTGTAGAACTTCATGTATTTCATTGTGATAATGCCAAAGGAAAACATGACATAGATTGCAAAAATGTTTAAGATATAGTAAAATAGTCACCATTACAGAAATGTATTTGCCATGTTCTAACAAGTCCCACCTGCTTTCCTCAGTTTGTGGTGCCATGGCCCATCTCCCCTGTGAAGAAGCCAGCTGATTCTCAGGTATGCAATCATTTCAAGTTTATAGAAAAAATGACAACCTCTCAAGTGCTCATTCCTGGCTGTCTTTCTTGTTGCTTCCAGGAAAGAAGTATTGTTTTGGGGGGTGCTTAATTATGCTAGGTTTGTATGTTTGGGTTCCAAAGTAAGTGGGTGATGATTGGGTTTTCACTTAATTGACAGGGTTTTGACACGTTTATGTGCTTTGGTCAAGGATGTGGTCACCAGGAATATATGAATCATAAAGTATGATGTAATAAGAGTTAATTTCATCATACATGTATGTCCGTATGGGTATCAATGTGTTCTATGACTTAATTCATTGACACAAACCATATCTGCTTCCCTAAAGTTTAAAATGTGTTTGTGTTTGTTGTTGTACAGCCTGCAAAGTTCATTGACCTGAGTTTTGAAGAGGATGAGGATGATGATGAGTATGAGCCTGATGATGATGAGGTATGTGTACAGTATTTTCTTAATTCAAAGAAAGTGTCATGAAGAAAACTAGATGATGACTGCTTCTAAGCAGCTGATTACTTACCCTATCATTTATTTGTAAATTTATGAATATAGTCTTACTGTTCTGATGATATTTGGGCTGCGGAAAAAGTTTTTTAGTCAAGAAAATTTCATTTAGAAATAGGATGGTATTGTAATTTCCAACACATTCTTTTAACACTTCTCTCTTGTCCTTTGTGTTGTTTTTGACAGAATGAAGAAAGTGACATTGACAGCATAGCATCACGTGAGGCAAGGTAAGCATTACGTTCATGGTATGTTCTCTGCATTTTGTAGCAATCCTCCATAGATATAGACTTGAAGCAAATAAAGAAATATACAGAATTTATCCTGACTACTATGGCAGGTAATTTTTAAAGTTGCCTGCACCAGTTCAGGTATGCAAAAAAAAGTTCTGAGCCCTGATTTATTGACATATTTTTGTCTGCAGTGATTTTGGGTCGCCTATGCCGTCAACGCCACGCCAGTTTCTCCGAACCTACTCAGAGTCTGACAGGAGGGATGACAGCGAAGATACAGACGACAAACCAGAGATGGTGGAGCAGGGAGGAAAGTCACTGGAACCTCACATCAAGGTGAAAACACCAGCATTGGAGTTTAAATGAACTTTTTTTTTGGAAAAAATGTCCTCCCTTTGCAAGAATGTACTCTTCCAGTTGCACCTGCATGTACATGTAAAATTGACCAGTCCAAAACACTGTCACTGAAACAATCACACCAGTAGAAAATTGAATTGCAGTGAAATATAAATATCTTTAATTTAAAGTAAACATGATGTTAGGAAATGTTGAATTTTTCCAGATCCAGCCCATCCCCATGGGCCCACCCCTCCCACCCCTGAGTAAGGAGAAGACAGACGCAGCCTTCCTTTCAGAACTGGACACGTTTGACGAGGAGCTGTCTGAACTGTCTGGAAGAACAGCCAGGAGTGCCATGGATGTGAGTACAGCACTATTTGTAGTCAAAACACCAGAGATCAAAGTACTTTTTTATGCATATGTGCACAGGTACATTGTATAGCTGACTCTGAAAATTATCTGCACCAAACAGGATTTATTCTTTTGACTTAACTTAATATTCAATCTTATTTACCATTGAACAGTTCAATGCAGAAGACAACCTGGGACTGATAGCCAACCGTACCAGGTCCAAGTGTCCACTGAAGGACACCCCTATTGACATCATTGAGGCGGCATTCCACGCGCCCGACATTACCCAGGACATGTACGATACTGAGTGTGACGACTCTGAATGGCAGGGCTGGCTGAAGGGGCTCTTCAAAACTGACCTGGGTAAGAAGGATACAAGATAGCTTCATTGATTTTTTTGCAGTTAAGAAACTGAATGATCAATCTATGCACAATATCTTCCAGCCGGTTCAGAACCTGGAACCATGGCTTGAAATTGTCACCGAATCGTAAAGAATTCAGTTTAGTTAATGTCTTCGTACATGTATGTTGCAGATATGAGTGGCGATGCTGATGATGAACAGAACGACCCTGACTATAACTTCCTGCAGGAGGAGGAGGAGGTGGATACGGAGGACCTGAGAGACGATCGCGCCGTCAGGATCACAAGTATGTCTCATGTCTGTACAATAAAGGTAGCAGGGCTTGAAATGCTTTTTTCTACATACCTGCACTGATGAAGGTAACATTAAAAATTGTCTGCACCACTGTTTCTTTGGTTAAAGTCAGTCAGTTCTCTGCCTCCATTTCGTAGAGTGCAAAGTAATTCTTGGCCACCATTGGTCATATTTCCCCCTAGTGCCTTGGGCTGGTTTTATTATTGACCAGTGCATGTTAGGTGCAGGTAGACATCAGAAATACCTACACAGCTTCAATTTTAACTGCACTGTATGTACCATGAAGCCTCGCCAGGATCTTCCATGAAGACCTTCTTGTATGTCAAAACTGACAGTGTGTACTTGTACTTTTCTTTCCAGAAAAGGAAGTGAATGAGTTGATGGATGAGCTGTTACAGCAGTATGAAGAGGAGATGGAACAGCTGGGTGGTGACCCTGCCCCTGGCCTGGATGACAGCACGACTGTCGACCCCCTCTCCCCCCCTCCCAGCAGGACGTTTGTTAAGCCACCTCCCATCAGGTCAGGGGTCACAGTAGTGTGTTTTGTACTCCTGATAATGTAGCAAACAGATGCATATACTGTAGATATTAGTATAGCCAAACCTGCTCAAGAGGGCTACCCAAGAGACAGAAGAAAAAGTGGTCTTTTTGGGCAAGGGCAGGTTGCTTAACCATGTCATGATTATTATGGCCAGGTGGCTGGTTGAACTGTATAACTAACCTATCTCGATTTTACAGCTGGAAAGCCAGATTCTTGACCTTACAATAAAGGATAAGGCTGTTGTCAGCTTTGTTTCAAACTCCATTGTATTACTACAAATATGTAATGTGTCTTTGCTTTTGTTGTGCAAATAAACAAACTAACTACATGTAACAATCTATACAATTACCTCCTGTGTCCAGTTTTGACGGTCCCTTGTCCACTGTGATGGCCAAGACACACAAGACTGTCCAGCAGCAGCTTCAGGAGGAGAAGGTTCGGAAGAAGGAGACAGGAGGAGGGAGGAAGGTCCAGACTCTACCTGTCCTGACTCAGGGGGAGAGACAACAACTCAGGCAACAGATGCAGCAGGTCAGAAACACTGAACTTAATCATGTAGAGGTAAAGGTAAACAGGGCTCGAGATCCTTTTTTTTTGCATGACCTCTCAATCTCATGTCTGCTAGCCTATCGACTCAGCCATTTGATGCCACTGATAGAGGTGGGTCCCTTAAAACCTTTGCCCCCCCTCTTTTCTTATCTAGATTATGAATACTAAGTAGACTAATACTACAAAATACATCTTTTAACATATCATATTAACATAAAAAATATTTGAACATAAAAAATGTTCATGTTCATTTTACATGTATCTCCCCCTACCCACAGCATGTGCAGCTCCTGTGCCAGGTTCATGTACTGAGCAGAGAGGAACCTCAGCTACAGGAGGTGGCACAGGTCACCAAAAACTTCCTGGTAAGTCTATCTGTGTACCTTATCCTCCTTTTATATTATATCTCTACTCTTTGTGGGTCTGAGCCATCACCAATTGAGTCTGCCTGCACTGACCCAAGTAATGGCCTCATTGATACCAGCCCTTCAGCTTTGGCTATGGCTGAACAGTCCAATACAAGAATGACAGTCTCTGCCATGTAGAGCACATTTGTGAGCTGAATCAGGTCTGTTGCAGAGTTCTTTGAGTTCCTTGATCCACTTCTCTTCTGTGCAGTGCATCAGTAACGACATCTATCATGTCCATACATATACATGTACAATGTACATACCAAAAAATACAAGATACAAATACTTTGCAGAAGGAGAACCAGATGTTTGTGCAGCGCTCCACGCAGCTGTACGAGATGCAGGTGGAGCAGTACAGGGCCGCGGGTGTGCAGCTGCCACAGGTGGAGTTCCGCTCCATGTTTGACACCTGTAACCTGCAGGCTGCCATCG
>NW_017802802.1:678207-679183 GCF_001625305.1 Branchiostoma belcheri
ACAGGCAACATTGTCCAGGTCTGCACCAGTTTCACACACTAGACTTTTCATACTTGTATGAATAAAACAAAATTGTGCTTTCTCAATAAACTTAAAAGACAATAGGCCTATTATAAGTGGTAAAAGAATTCCTGATGACTTGATCTTTGAATGTTATGCCAACATGTGTTGTACACTCTATAGTATATAGTTTATGCAGTACCCTTAAATTTGGATGATATATTTAAAGTGTAGAGGATCAGTTAATTATATAATTACTTTCATTATTTCAGAAGCTTGGGTGGGACCTGTGCAATAACCATTTTCTCACTAGCCTCTGGTACATGTTAACCTTTAGCACACTGAAGTAGCCAATCGGCTACCAATTCTCTATTGGTTATGGGGTTAGTTTGCAGGTTAATTAAAAGACCTCTTTGTCCCATCCAGGTGTACAGCAAGACCAAACAGCTGCCTGCCCTCCCCTTGGTGTGTCCTGATATGGAGGCAGTCCAGGCTGTGCCACCTGCACACCTGCAGGCAAAACACCTGCCAGAGTGGCTTCAGGTGAGACTGACAGGTGTTAGGACATTTCCCTGTGGAATAGGTGACAATAACTGTGGTGCTACAAATGACTATGGGCTTATGACTATGGTGCTACAAATGTTATGGCTACAGTTTTTCACAAGTTCCAACTGTTAAGTAAACATGTTTCCTTTTGATATTTGTACAGGAATATCAGCAGGACAGCCAACAGAAAACAGAACCTCTCCAGTGTAAGAAGTTAAGGAATTTGTCTCCAAAGAAGTCAGAAAAACTGTCACCTACACAAAGAGGTACATGTACATTATGGTGATGAGGTGTAGTTTGTAGTAGGAAGGAATGAATATTATCAACAGTACTTTTCAGGAATTGACCAGAGGGAATTGTAAACTTTTCTTGTCATTCTGTCTTTTTCTATCCACTTCACAGGTATTTCTCTGATTTCTTGTTTTTCTTG
>NW_017802802.1:679203-709618 GCF_001625305.1 Branchiostoma belcheri
GTACCCTGCCCTCCTCCCCACAAGTGGACCTGTCCTGTATGACCCGATCAAACATGGCAAGGAGAAACCATACTTCCTCCCGGCAGAAGACAAGTAGGATGTGCTTTTTGTTGGTTTGTTTTGCATAACCAGTGAACCACCTTTCGGTGTAACATTCCAGTTTTGTACAGTAAGCACAAGCTGTGTAAGACTTGGCTGCAAGGTTTGAACTGCTCAAACCGAGAAGGATCCCTACTCTTTTTGATAAGTGGGGTGGGATCTTTAACGAGCTCAAGATGTGACTGTCTTCAAATACCCCATCTGAGAGGACATCAATAACTAAAGTTACTAATAATTTTCACCCAAGTGGAGTGAGATAATAAATGTGCAATGTAGTTGTAAAGCCAAGGACACAAGATTGAGGCCTGCCAGGGATTCAAATACAGAACCCTCAGATTCTGAGTCAACAACCTGAGTTACCCCCGGTATTGCTTCTGTACAGTACATTCCCAAGTATGTTGAGCCCTGCATGTTAAACTATTTGTGTTGTTCTGTGTCAGCCTGCTGGCCCTGGGCATGCAGCAGTACCAGGGCATGTCCACCCTGGAGATGATCCACTACATCAGGGACAACATGATCCCCACCAAGACATCCGACCAGATCAGGATCCGCATCAAGAACCTCAAGGCCAACAAGAAGAAGACAGGCAACATTGTCCAGGTCTGCACCAGTTTCACACACTAGACTTTTTCATACTTCTATGATAAAACAAAATTGTGCTTTCTCAATAAACTTAAAAGACAATAGGCCTATTATAAGTGGTAAAAGAATTCCTCATGACTTGATCTTTGAATGTTATGCCAACATGTGTTGTACACTCTATAGTATATAGTTTATGCAGTACCCTTAAATTTGGATGATATATTTAAAGTGTAGAGGATCAGTTAATTATATAATTACTTTCATTATTTCAGAAGCTTGGGTGGGACCTGTGCAATAACCATTTTCTCACTAGCCTCTGGTACATGTTAACCTTTGAAACTTTGAAACTTTGAAACTTTATTAGAATAACCATTAGCGGTGGACCCTAGGGTCCACCGCTAGTCTTCCTGGTATTCATTCACAGAGACAATACATTATACAAACATGGTTGACAACTAGACAAGTCACAAACACATCTAAATCAATAACATATTTACAATATACATAATTTAAAAAACTGACAATCCTGTCGAACAGTGCTTGTAACTACTGGTGGAGGTATTTGTGCAAACCATCCTTAAACACTCTCAGGGATTGTGTGGATTGCATGACAATTGGAACCTTTAGCACACTGAAGTAGCCAATCGGCTACCAATTCTCTATTGGTTATGGGGTTAGTTTGCAGGTTAATTAAAAGACCTCTTTGTCCCATCCAGGTGTACAGCAAGACCAAACAGCTGCCTGCCCTCCCCTTGGTGTGTCCTGATATGGAGGCAGTCCAGGCTGTGCCACCTGCACAGCTGCAGGCAAAACACCTGCCAGAGTGGCTTCAGGTGAGACTGACAGGTGTTAGGACATTTCCTTTTGGAATAGGTGACAATAACTGTGGTGCTACAAATGACTATGGGCTTATGACTATGGTGCTACAAATGTTATGGCTACAGTTTTTGACAAGTTCCAACTGTTAAGTAAACATGTTTCCTTTTGATATTTGTACAGGAATATCAGCAGGACAGCCAAAAGAATACAGAACCTCTCCAGTGTAAGAAGTTGAGGAATTTGTCTCCAAAGAAGTCAGAAAAACTGTCACCTACACAAAGAGGTACATGTACATTATGGTGATGAGGTATAGTTTGTAGTAGGAAGGAATGAATATTATCAACAGTACTTTTCAGGAATTGACCAGAGGGAATTGTAAACTTTTCTTGTCATTCTGTCTTTTTTCTATCCACTTCACAGGTATTTCTCTGATTTCTTGTTTTTCTTGTGTTTGCAGGTATCCTTCCCAAGGGCTTTGTACCAGTGATGTCAGTGAAGAAGGCACTCTTTCAGTCCCCATCTAAAGTACAAAGTACTGTGAACATCACCAGTAGTAGCACTACATCTGCCACAATTTCTACATCCACAGCAGAAAATACTGCAAAAACACTTCAAACTCTTGCCCCAAAATCAACTGACGTTTCTCACATCAGCAGTATTGATAGCAGCACCCCTGTTTACATCATGTTGCCTAGCAACGTTGTCCCTGGCAACCTCAGTCAGACTTCTCCACCTGCAGCTGTACCTGGGCTGCAGGGCAGTGTCCAGCCTCTAGGGGGCACAGCAGGTGGTGTGTTTGTAGTTGTCTCACCGACTTCCACCACAGCTTCTATGACACAATCTCCCCAAACAGTTGTCATCAGCAGTACAGGTCAGTCTGTTGAGAATACCTGCCTACAGTCAAGTCTTTCAAACAGCACTGCTTCAAATCTGCCACTAAAAGTAGCAGACACACTCAGTACAGTGGAATCATCCAGCCTTGTCCCCACTTCACTGGTTGAAACGGCTTCTGTGACAAGTACAACTGATCCAGTACCTGAGCAATCACACACTAGCTCTTTGTCAGTAGAAAAGGTTGCAATAGACTCTAGAGAAGGGGAAATGCTATGTAAAGATTCCGTTGTGACCAGTGTTCAAATGCAAGGACAGACTCCAAAAGAGACAACAGCCAGTGATCTACCACTCCCTCACACCACCTCACCAGGACTGCCACCCTGCAAAGACATATTCACCATACAGGAAACTGCCACAAACAGTCAGGCTAGTGCAGATGTATATGTGGAAGAGATATCTACCAATGTGGATGAAGGGAATCAGAACCGGCAAAGCCCCCTTCAAGAAGCTACAAACTTGCCAGAATCCACATGTACAGGTCCTGATAGAAGTGTTGCAGGGACAATTCTAAGTGAGGAGAGAGGAAGGGAAGAATGTAAGAGTGTTGCTGAAGACATATGTATGACAGAGGATTCCAGCACTCCTTTGAAACTTCAGGAAATTCAAATAATGCAAGATGTTTCTGAGCAAACTGTGAGACCTGAAGCAGCATGCTTAGTGCAGCCATTTACAGAACAACCAGAACCACAACATGTCTTTGTGGCACAAAGTGATAGAACTGAAATGCCATGTTCAGAGCAGCCTTGTACAGAACAACTGCAACCAAGTACACCTCAGAGAGTAGAAGGAATCACGGCACATCCTTCAGAAGAGGCACATGTAGACCAAGTTGTATCAGAAGACAATCCTGTTGTTGTTGATGAGGGGCTAGTCTCCAGTACAGAGGATGTGTTGGCTAAAGATGTAGAAGCTGAACATGGGGCTGATGCAGAAGGTCAGATGGGTGAAGAACAGTCTGCAACATCTAAGAGAATGGTCATGGTAAGGGTGTATCTTCTTATCTTGTTAAAATCTTATTCTGATACATATTAGGATTTGTCAACTATGTACATGTTACCTTATCTGTGTACTAATTTTTTTCTTGTAGATTGCAAGAGATGTGTGGGCCAAAGTTTATTTACACAATTGTACTTACATCTACAGGTGAAGAAGAAAGCCAAGCGGAGGAGGAAACAGCTCCAGAAAGACATGGCGTCGACCTTACTGCTGCTGGACTCAGATCTGATGGACAGGGATCCGCTACGGGAGGAACGAGAGACCATGATGGCCAAGAACTTCCTGGAGAGGGTCAGGGACTCCCTCAGAGATGAGGAGGGTAGGTCCAACAAACAATTGGCACAATGTTCTGCACTTGACCAAAACCTGCATTTTACCTTGTTTTGTTCGATCAGAAGTTTTCCCGTTACAGATGATATCTTCTCTGACACTACATTTGAAAACTATAGACTGGATATCATCCTTAAAATTAAATACATGTACTCAAATATGACCTTAAACGAGACATTCTTCTAAAGTACTAGCAGGCAATACATTATGGGTTCCATACAGGCACTGGGATTCAAGCTGTACCAGGAACTTTTTTTCACCTTCCGCCTGCTAAGGTAGCCTTTTGGCACCAAATTTTTATTGGTTATGTGGCTATGCAGCCTGGAGGTTAAAAACATTCCCCTCACCCTTCCCTCACCCAGGAAAGTACCATGAGGTGCTGCAGGTGTTCCACCAGGGTCACCAGGACGGGAAGACGATCGTGCAGCTGTACCAGGAGCTGCGGCGGGTCCTGTCTCGCTGGCCGGTGCTGCTGGGGGAGTTTGCGGCCTTCCTGCAGCCTGCCGAGGCCGTGGAGTGTGACCTGTTCATGGAACATCAGGAGTATGTCCAGGCCAGGTCCTTCCTCAGGAAACTAGAGGTCTTCTTCAGGTGAGAAACACTGCAGAAAATATTATTAGGACTTTCTATTTTTTATTCACAGATATGTTCTGACGATTGGGCAAAGGCAATAATAATTACACTTACATACAAATAAAATGTAACATCACCAAAAGAAATAATAACAATATTGAAGACAAAAGAATTATGTAGTATGTAACAAGCTGGTCTACAAATCAAAAACCAATCAAATCAAAGATTTATTGAGATTACATAAGATTTATTTTATTGTTGATGTTGAAAGTACCTGGGGAGGCAAAGCAGTCTGGGTAAGTGGGGTGAAGTTGTTTGACTTGCTCCTCTCCATGCAGTGAGAACCCAGACCATTACCAGAAGGTGCTGCGAGTGTTTGCCAGCTACATGCGGGAGGGCGCTTCTCTGGAGGGGCTGAGACAGGAGATCACTCCACTGCTACAGGGACAGCCATACCTACTGCAGGTCAGATTCAGCTCTTCCAGTCAAGTCAAAATCAATTTCAGATGAAAAGTAAAGCAAAGAGTCCATGTTTGAGGAGAATCACACCTCAAGCATGTTTTAAGTTCCTGCTGTACTTGTCAAAAAGAGTAGGGATCCTTCCCCAAACCTTATAGCCTGGTCTCCAGGTTGACATCTTAAAACTTTAAGGTGATCGTCACCTGTTATGTCAATCCTTCTACATCTCAATAAATAAATAGATAGGTAAGAGCAAATACAACATGATTGATGCTAATTACTGATCAATGCTCAAACACTTCCAGGAGTTCACCCGCTTTTTCCCTGACCTGCCACCACCCCAAAGTATGATGGGAGATTTTGAGGAGATCCACATGGCCAGTGACAGTGATGGGGATGAAGTGCCTGATAGTTTTGAGGAAGTAAGACTTTTTCCACAAAAGTATTAATTTTTTTAATCATATGCCCCGCAATTCAAATATGTCCAATTCAAACCCACACATTACAGAAAAAGTGGGATCTTTCCTGTTCCTCTATCTCAGAAATAGAAAACTCACAAGTTACAATTTAGAGCCAGCTTTTAGAGTAATTTACATTTATGTACCTGTGTTTATTGTGCTTCATTGATTGTTTATCCTTTTCCTGTCACTTGCACCCATTGGGTAAGAATTTGCAATGACTATGCTCATTCTATTGTCTCCAGATTGTCCTGCCAGAAGAAGATGACGAGGAAGTGACTAGGGAGAAGAAACAAGTGGATCCATGGAAACTGCTCCTGGCACAGAAACATGGCACCAAGGAGTGCAGGTAAGTAAGGGAGAGAAATGTCATGTAGGTTCAGAGCTGTCCAACTTCATTTTATTTATGTTGAAAATAATCTTCATCTCATAATATTATGCATGTCTCACAAAAATCATTAAAACAATTAGAAGGGAAGGAAGGGAAGATGTTTGATAAAATGCATATTAGTATTTTTAAAGAACTTTTAGCTTAGTAGTCTAATCTGTAGTGACAGAAGGATTAACTACGTATACGCACAGTTCAGCAGAGAAGCTTTCAGATAGCACCTGCCATCATTCATCAGTCACATGACCAGGAGGTGAATAATTTGTTTGATTTTGTTTCCCATTTTGAACAGATGTGAGTGCCATGAGTCGTCCACTGACCTACGGGTCCAGAGAAGAAACCGCCACTGTGTTGCCTGCAACACCAAACTTACGCCCAAAGACCTGCAGGCCAAGAAGGACATCATCCTGAGACACCAGGCTCTCCTCCACACCAGGGAGAGCCCCACTCCCGACAGGACACGCAGGAAAATCCCCGCAAAGCGTGGTCGTAAGAAGACTGATTCTGAAACTTCCAGGGACAGCCCATCATTGGACACAGCCATGGTGGAGGAAAGCTGCTCATCTCCTCTGACCCAAGACCAGGATTTGGTTGGGACTGAAAACAGCTCTAACACCAAGGCAGGACGTGGCAGGAAGGCTAAGACACGGTCACAAAAGTTGTCTGCTCACCAAACATCGGAGCTGGCCAAGTTTTGTCCACTGGGCTCAGGCCTGGAGACAGGAGCTGGGGAGGATGAGGAGACAAGAAAATCCACCAATGAGGAAGATGCAGAAGAAAGTTCACAAGGTAGACATGCTTCATGCACATGCTGTGTCACTTTTGAGGTTCGCAGAGGATCATCCATTTGATCAAATCAGTGGCCTAACAGTACACAACAAAAACCAGAAAAGCAGATTATGATAACAGTTTACCTTTACATAACCAACACCGAGTAAATTGGGACTTACCCCAAATTTTCGACTGACTCCGTCAGCCTTGTTTACGGAATGGACCCTTCCACTGCAGCTTCCGGGACATGACGTCGGAAACACGTGGTTGCAGCAGAGGGTCATACGTGGCAGATAACCTATGACGCCCCCCGTCTCTGTTCAGTGTTGGACGGTTGGCCCGAATGTACACCGCCTCTTTCACTCCTCTCGCAAAGAAATCCGGTTCTGTGTCCAGGATTTTCACCTTATCTAGTGAGACGAAAATGAAGGAAAATAAATGTGGAGTGGTTTACCACATTCCGTGTCAAGGTGCCACTAACAAGGGTCAGTGCCAAGAGACACATCGGAGAAACTGAGCGTTCGTTGAAAACAAGGTTCCTTGAACACCAACGTCCCAGCTCCATCAGTTCAGAAGTTTCCCAGCATATACATATAGAATCTCCAGGACACTCTGTCTCACTAGATAAGGTGAAAATGCTGGACACAGAACCGGATTTCTTTGCGAGAGGAGTGAAAGAGGCGGTGTACATTTGGGCCAACCGTCCAACACTGAACAGAGACGGGGGGCGTCATAGGTTATCTGCCACGTATGACCCTCTGCTGCAACCACGTGTTTCCGACGTCACGTCCCGGAAGCTGCAGTAGAAGGGTCCATTCCGTTAACAAGGCTGACGGAGTCAGTCGAAAATTTGGGGTAAGTCCCAATTTACTCGGTGTTGGTTATGTAAAGGTAAACTGTTATCATAATGTTATATACCAACACAGATGAACTTTCATGCTGAAAACCAGATGTTCCACTGCAGTACCTAGAAAAGCTTCCAGGGGGGCCAAAATCTAATCATTTTCAACATTCGTCACATCCTACCAACACTCAAATATAAAAGCAATCCATCCAGCCATTCTTGAGTTATCTGGATGACAGACAGACACACACACAGACATACATTGATGAAAATATAAATAATTTTTCATGACAAATTTACTGTAACAGTACATGACCTTCACCTGACCTCTTTCAGAGTCTGATGAGGAGCTGGAGCAGGTAACGGAGGAGGCGGTGCGGAACCTGCGGGACCTGTGTGAGGAGATTCCCGCGCCTGACTGGCAGAAGAGCGCCACCATCGTGGAGTCGTTCCGGCGCAGGCTGCAGGAGATTGCTCAGCACGAGTTCACGGAGGAGGAGGAGGAAGAGGAGGAGGAAGATGAGGTCAGTGGCAGTCCTTCAGGAACCTAAAGTCTCAGCAGTAAAACTGGACTTTCAAAGTCAATTTGTCATTAATAATTTTTTTTAAGGAGTAGGTTGAATCAACCCCTTTCCATATATGCATAGCATATTGGTATCTGCAAGACAAAAATGTGATGTTGTTGGCAGAAAACGGTTGTTTTTTTGTGTTATATTCTTTTTTGTTACAGAGTACATGGTATTAATAGTTTTCATGCATGCCCTTTACAATCAGTCTGAATCATTTAGACATGTTATGAATGAGGACAAAAGTCAAATGGCACTAGCATCATTACTATTTTATTTGTTCAACACGTACATGCACATGTACATGTAGTGTTAGTGAAACCTGCACGTAACCCCTATTCACCAGTTTCAATACTGTCTGCATACTTAATCAGTCTGCATAACGTGTGTATAGATTTTCTGTCTGGGCTGATCACACTGTTTCTCTTCAGTTGTTGTTGCATTGTGATCTTGGCAGACGTATTGTGCTCGTTGCCAAGATCAGAAACCTCATAATTCACCTCCTGACAAGTATGACGTCCTAAGTGTCATTGTTACAAGGAGTTTGAATGTTATACAGTCCCTGACCTTACTTGTACCTTCAGCCTACTAAGGATGTCATTTGGCACCAAATTTGTATTGGTTATGGGGTTACATGTAGGCAGCAGGGAGAAGGTTAAACAAGGAGTTAGGAAGGCTGCCTTTTTATGCAGACACAGGATATATAGTGAATTTAATGCTTTGTCATTTTGACGCATGCTCTTTCATGCAAAACAAAAAGATTCTGTCAGTTAATCTATCAAAGCATGAGTTAATGAAGTACAATGCATAACCCATTATTCAGGGTGCAGTGTTAACCGATCAGTTACTTGAGACAAAGAGATGAAATAAATACAAATATCAGGTATTAAAAAAAGTGCAATGATGATGATAACACAAGCACAGTAGAGTAGAGTGAAGACATTTTGCAATATTTAGTCATTTATTTCTGTTTTATGTAGACAAGATAAACACACTCAGTGACACTGCTTTACTCAAGGTGCACTGTACAAATAATTATCTTGTCTTGATAGATGATAACCTTGTCCATTCTGACTACTCCTCTGTCCACAGGATGAGGACAAGCTGAGCTCAGGGGATGAGAGTCAGGATGCAGAGTTCAGTGACCTGGAGGAGGCCAGCGGGTCAGGTTCAGCCTCCCCCAGCAGTCTGCAGGCTCTGTCTGCTGCTACCTCACCTGGAGCAGCTTCACAGGGCAGCGAGGAGTCACCTAAAACTCACACAACATCAGGGCACAGTCTGGAGTCACCTAAAGCTCACACAACATCAGGGCACAGTCTACAAACTCTATCTGCTGCTATATCACCTTCTGGTGCAGCTTTTCAGGGTAGTTGGGAGTCACCTAAAGCACTCACAGCATCAGGGCACAGTCATCCAGGGTTGTCTGTCACTACGTCATGTGGTACAGCTTCTGGAGGGAGCGAGGAGTCACCAAAATCCATCAGAACATTGGGACACAGTCCGCAGGGTGTGTCTGCCACTGCTTCACCTGGTGCAGCAGCTGCTGTGACGTCACCTGGTTTAGTTTGCCAAGTTGGTGATGAAGCCCACACGTTAACAGAGCAGAGTGAAACAGTAGAGTTTGAAGCAGTAGCCTCACAAGTCAGCAAGGAGTCAACAAAGTCCTCTACACCAAGGGGTAAACTGTCTACCACAGCTGTGTCAGCTGGCTATACCACACAAGGTACAGGATCTCCCAAGGCCTCCAAAATAGTGGCAAGAAGTATTGCTTCAGAGTTAGAAACATCAAAGATGACTGGCACAGAAAACAAGTGGGGTATAGAAATGGGTCAAGATGGTGTATCAAGTCAGCATGATGGAGGAGACAAACTTAGGCAAGAATTTGATGAGGAAGACAGAAGAACATGTAGAAAATCTGAAGTATCAGAACAGGAAGAAAATTCTGTACAAAATGGTGGAAACATTGCCAAGGATGATCAACGCACAGGTTCATCACGCTCAGGTACGCAAAGTGAACATTCAGACACTCAACATGACCCTAGAATATATACACCAAGTGATACAGCAGTTACATCACATCTTGGAAGTGGTACATCAGGCACTGTTGAAGACATGACAGCAGAATCCTTGTCACAAGGAGGACACAAGGACGACATGGAAACAAGCTCTGCAAGACATGAGGAACAAATCTCCACAAGGTCTGAGAATGAAGATGAAAAGATGGAGCTTACTGAAGGTAAATATGAAGCAGATGAAAAGAACAGCAGTGGAGATGGTGCTATCATGTGGACAAGGTATGTTAAGTTACTCTTATTTTAAATTACTCTAAATATTTCAAGTTACTCTTATTTTAGTAATTTTTAAGAAATTTTTTGTAAAACATGACCAATTTTTTTAGTCTTGTTCCTCTAAACTCTGACTTAATTTGTATAGACTATTGAGTTTTCAGAACTATTCATTTTATTAAAAAAAGTTCCCACCCCAGAAAATTGTCCAAAATGTATACGTTGACCTTTAGGTTACATTTAATGGGTATTGCTAATGTGTTATGGCCACATGTGTACAGAGACCAGGACAGAACCCTTCTCCAGGCCTGTCAGCAGCAGGGAGCTACTCCAGAAACCTTCTCTTCTGTAGCAGAACAGCTGGGAGACAGGACCCAACAACAGGTCAGGCTTTATATTTTTTGTATACCGAACAATAAATTCTTAATTTTTTTCTTGCACATTGACTTTTAAAGGCTTGGTGGTGCAAGCAAGAGGTAATTTTGAGCCCTGCTTCCCATCCAATAACACCTATTTCCATCCTTGAGTGACAAACACCCTGTTCAACAAGTTAGTGAAGTTGTATGGCCTAACTGTCTTGTATTTTGATGAAATACTATATTAGGTGACGGACCGTTTTCTGAAGCTGATGGCACTGTATCACCAAGGCACCTCTACTGATGAGGAGACAGGTACAGACGGGGAGACGGAGGAGGAAGATGGCAGTGAGTACTCCACCGAGCAAGACAATGCAGACCCTATAGAGATGGAGGATGATTAAGTCTCTGTAGAGATCAACAGAGGGTATCCTGTAGTTATGAAACATGAGGAGTCCAGTACTTGTCACCTTCAAACTTTTTGTTGCAGACAACATTTTGTAGTTAATTTTCTCATTGCTGTGGAAAAGGAATATGACAAATACTTGTATAGCACAACTCTGATATGCATATAACATTACCTTATATGTTGTAAATAGCTGTAAATTATGATATACCAGTGTGTGTTAAACACACAATGTGGAAAGAAACAGTACCAAAGGCATACATGTTTTTCTTTCCCTAATACAAAATATGTTTATTGTGCTGTTTGTACAGTTCAAATTTTGTTTGAATGCTCAAGTTTTGTCCTTATTTTCATTTTTCATAAGATGACAAAAAAGCTGATTACTCTTATTCAAAGACTTCCTTTGTACATAAATTGTTCAGAAATTTAGAGCAAGTGGTAGAACAAGGTACTGATCACATGTTGAAGGATCAGGTATAACAATTCTCATTCTGTATTGGATGGAGGCTTAAATGAGAGTGTCATAGCACAGTATAGGAAAGTGTTTTGACTTGTTGTACAATCATGTAGATACCAGAAATTATACAATATGGCTTTGAGTAATGGTCTTGAAATGATGTGACAGATTATTTATTCTACAAGATGTGTAGAAATCAGATACTTAAGTATTTGCCTCCTATGTGCTTGTTTTTCATCCATTGTTGTATTGGTATTTGCATGTACTTAAAAGTATTCAGTACAGCTATACTCGAGTTTTCAAGAGTGTGTTGAGCCATACAATATCAATGGAGGTACATGTAGATCTCTTTCGGCACAATTTTGGGCAATTTTTGTTGTTCTGTCAACACATTATTATTTGTTGCACTATGGATTCTAATAAAACCAAATATGACCAGTATGTCAGTTCATCAAACTGTGTCTGAGAGATATATTGACTTGTTTTGCATGTTTGTTTTGTGCTTGCCTCATCAGGCCATTGGCCATTTCTTTTATAGGTTGCCAGTCCGTATATTAAAAGTATTTCCTCATTAAAATGTGGTCGAAAATTAATGGAATCTTTTAAATTTTGAGCCAGTGGACATGATTGGGACAGGGAATACGATCAAACCTGACAACTGGCCACCTCTTGAAGCCACAGCCCAAAATAATCAACTTTTTTTTCGAATTTTTGTTTCCTTAGGCGCAACCCTTAAGCCACCTGCCCAAGAAGACTACTTTACCCCTTGGTAGCATTCTTGGGCAGGTTTGACTCAACCCAAAATGTGTGGAAGCCTGCGTCAGTTCACTGTGCCAACCAGGGTGGTAATTTGAAACCCGTCTCCAGCCAACACAGCCAGTACAGTTTGTTTGCGCAGGGTGTGGCTGAGTGCAGGGACAAGTGGAAGGTCAGGTAGAAGTGGCTGTAAAAGGGGAAGAAATCAAGACTGGTCTGGGTTACACGTAGATGACTGGCATCATGCAGCACAATAAGTGGGACCTACCATCTCAGATAGTTGTTGGGTGGTACTATTAGATGAAAACTACTCGACAATGAGAAGGAAATTTGACTTTGTGCCTCCCATAGTTACAAATGTCGGGATACCAAACGGGAAATATAGACCTGTATCGGGACAATGAAGAAGCCCATGGGGTTGACGTCCTTGGTCATAACAGTGTAAGACAACACACAGGTCAACTCCACGCCAAACAAACACTGGTAACTAATACCAGTACTTTATAGATCGTTTAAAAACCCCAGGTGTCTGGTTGCTTGGCTGGGACTCGAACTCATGACCTCCTAACACCCTCGTAGAGGGATTTTATTACAACTTCATCCACCCGAGGAAACTGGTTCGAGTTCGGTCTTTCGATCTTAAATTCACATAATTTAGACTTCTATGGTGGATTTTTATGGAAACCTGGTTTGAGCATTGGTGCTATGTTGTGCTCTTTGGGTCGAATATGTCCTGTTTTATGCTGTGTTGTCAGAAAACAATATGGTATAAGGGTAATTCTTGACATAGTTTGATGGTCTTTGAGATGTTCTTAAAATACCCTTAAAAATCCATTAGAACGGCTTTTCACATATTTCAGCTGGGTGACAAGTACTCACATTTTCCACTTGACATACATGAATTATATGACATTTTCCATTCACACGCTGAAACAGCGATCCTCATTGGTCCATGTTATGTATATGTATATATATGTTAGGACCACCAAGCACCACAGAAACAAGCTACGTTGTCGCTAAGCAGATGTAAGTTTCGATCAGATGCTTGGTAGCCTGGAATCCAGGCTAAAGTCTTGGTACGTCTCTCTATTGGTTCGCGTTTTTTTATACCACTTCTCAGCAACTTGCTGTACTTATAACACGAGAACATTGAAATTACAGTTCAACACTGTTGGATGTGGACGGCCAGGCCTGTGAGTGGTGGTTATGCAAGGGACGAACCATAAAATATTGTTTCTTACATTACGAGGCGCGTTTGATTTTTGCCATTTTTCTTCCGTGATTTAAGCGTTATTCTTTTTAGACTATTTTTGCTAAAAGATAAAACCCTTGCCATCAATTTCCTCCAGTATTACACTCCCCGTACGACTCTAACTCTTCTGATCCGTCCCTTAATAATGTAATTGGCAATGCTGTTACTACGCACCAATAACAATACTGTAACACAGTGATGATGTTGTCACACGCTAGGGTAGAACTGCATGCCACATTGTCTTGTCGTTTGGCACCACCAGAATGTTTACTGAAGAAGTTTACTGAAGACGGTAGAGGTATAGATCGTTACCATGCTCCCCGTGTACATTTTGTACCTGGAAAAATAGTAGAAATTGTAGAAACTGGCCAAACATGTCGGGGTTTGTATGCTGATCCAATGAAATACAATTCAATTGTTTGCTTAGCGATCGTGTTCTGACCTTAGGAATAACAATTAAAGATAGGCTTAGCTACAGCCTGCTAACTACAGTTTTGTCTGCCCCCATACACGTATATCATTGCACCATGTGAGTAAAACGCAAAATTAAGCACAGCCTTATTTTCACAGAAATCGATGCTGTTTACATTCCATTTCATTTATGAAACTATAGAAGTCATTTTATTTGATACCGATGAGACCTCGACTGATATAAATTTAGCTGCCTGACGGTATTTTTCTTCATATCGTCACTTGTCAGCCATAGTATTTGAATATCCAGGTACCCCAGGCTCACAATACCCACTTACCTGTAATCATAACTTTATTGTGGAAAGGAGAATATTTTACGTAAACAAAACGAAAATAAAACTTCACCCCTTGACATTGCAATATCTCTTCGGGAAGGCGGGCGTGTGAGTGTGCACCTTCTACGCAAGCGCGACCAATAAAATTTAAGCCGTTACCCGCTGTAGATGTTATGAACAATTACCTCGTTGTGAAACATAGTTCTTGAAAGAATACACATTTCGAAAGATAACAAACAGCAACACAAGTGTACACACATTCGCGCACACATGAAGTAGCGAACCAAGAAGATCAGGTCAAGGTCTTTGATAGAGACTAATATAAGCTAACTAACAGCCCAAACAGAGATCTATTCGCTGAGATTTACACATTTGTTGAAGAATTGACATACTAGTAACTGGTGGCTATCGCCTTTTCAAGATGTTGACAATTCCGGAATGTAAGGTTTGATCCACTAACACCGGGAAGGACCACTACTCTAGTGGAGCTCTTAATGAAACTTGCTCGATCGAGGAGTAACTTTCCTCAAACACGGGACCTCCGGCTTTGCGTCCCATCCTGAGGACGTCCTTAGCAAAGCTAGCCTCATTTTTACCCGAATTGAATTTTACCCAAATCGTTCGAGTCAGAAAATAGTTGTGAGGTGCCATTCTCAAGGGCACAACATTAACGCTGGATCCTTCCAGGGATTAGATATGTGGCCCATTGCGCCTAGCTAGTTTACCGTTCTAAAAGCTACAATCCACCTGTCATTTGACACAGCGCGAAAAATGAATAAAAAGAACACCGTCTTGCCGTGTACGTGTAACCGCTTCCGATTCACAAACGTCTAAGATAATAAAACGTGCATCCCCTAGGATTTCTCCAACTTGATCTTTTAACCACGGCACGTCCCTAACATGTTTTGCCAAGGTGTAGCGCGGGTAGCTCAGGTGTTTTAGCCCCGCCCACAAGAGGCGTGGCCTGTGCGTAACTGACGGCGGTCTATTGTGTCAACAAAGCCTGCTCATTACCATAACAAAGCCGCGTACATGGCGACCGAAAGCTTCCCTCGCTACGCCGGTAAACAGACCCCGCACACAGTTCAGCTAAAAACCGGGGCCACACGTTGAAGTGCCAAGGTTTCTCGTTGCTTCACCCGCGCACTTCACATCTTGGAGGACCTTTTCAAAGTCATCTGGGAGTCATCTTGGAGATCCAGACAACATGGTGAAGCGGTGCATCTGTGAGATCTGCACATGCGGGTGAGTACACGGGAGAAACTACGGTATTAAACCGGTTAGCGTGTGTGTACTGTATCCTGTATGTGTATACTGACAACCTGGCTGGCTTCGCGCGAACAGGTGGCGTTTGTATCGGGTCGCCATACGAATCCCCAAAGTAGAATTGCTCTTAGCTTTCCCTACTACCAGTGGTACATACTACAACCTGTAAAATTTTACATCATGTCACGGCTTTATCGCGCCTTTATGGAGAAAATTGTGTTGGGGTCCCGTAGTTTTTCTTCCGTGGTCGCCATGTTCTTTAACCTACTCATTGTGCCGATTGTTTATTTAACACCCAGAGTGTGAGCTTCAATACTCAGTGTACACTAGCAACGCATCGAGGTATTATCAAACAATGACCAAGGGTTAAACATCGATGGTTTATCATTGCTGACATAACAATGGCCTGGCATTTTTTATTCATTCTCTTTCATATATTCAACGCTGGAGAAATCTAAACGTTAGTCACTAAGCAGTCAGTATGATAAAACATACTGCCTTATCGATTCAAGAACAAACTTAAATCTAAAAGTTTACATAACGTTTTCTTCTTGGCTTATTCTCATTGCCTGTTGCTATGGTAGATTTTCCCAGGGATATAATGCCCTTGATTTTCCCAAACGTGGCATGCGGTTTGGAAGTTTAACCTTTAAAGCTAATTGCTAGCTCGAATAATGGCGTTTAGAAAGTGTATCTCGTTAACTACCAGATAACAAAAGTGTTTGTAAAACATGATCCCAACCAGCCTGTACCTGGATTACTGAGAATGTCATGCTTATGTTACTGGGCGTCGTTCCAACCTCTTGGTTTAATGATGTTTAATGGGACATTTTTCCGCGCAAATGTTTATAAGGACTCGCATGGCAACCATGGTTAACAGCCAAGGTTATGTGGAGAGAGCAAACGATTTCTATAGCTTCAATTTCACATCTCACATATATATATGCAATAAGAAGTTAAAGATGTTTCCTGGTATCTAGGTAGCTTTTCTGATAGACAGTAGGCAAGAGGACTCAAAGAATTATTGACCTGTGTAGAGGAAAAGAAAGAGTTAATGTGATGTACTTGAACTCTTAGGCAATGTCAGGGCAACCTTTCATAACTTGTGGTATTAACGACTAGCCGTTGAGAGTTTGCCAGCCAAAAGTCGAGGCTGAATGTTTACCATTTGTGTCTGTTCTGTTTTATCACTTGATATATTACTGAATCTATAGGAACAGAAATTTGCCTTTTGTGCTGAAGACTACTAAATGTTAAGATCAAAATTTCAGATTATTCATCTATTTGTTTGCTTGATTCTGTCATCGCTACCAATGGGATCGCATTTCACATTATTTCATGCCTGAACAAATTGAGAATTTTGTAGGTGTGACAAAATTGCACCCAATTCTAAATGTGTACAAATACTCATACAAAACATTGGTAGTAATGTGGCTAATTTATGACCCTATTGCTGTGTACACGGCATAGCAACAGTCGATAATTTGTGTACTGGAGCAACCGTGACAGCTTCTGTATAGCCCACCTGCACGTAAGGATGTCGTATGTTTCAGCAGTAGACAAAGTAACGATGGATGGTTGTTAGCTTGACGTAAAAATCATCAAAAATTCATCGCATAATTATCCTTTGTATTGAGGAGTGCGCAGTGGTGGTATTGCAGTTTGCATGCCAACACACCCTTAACAACGCCTCTGTGGTAGTAAATTGTGTGAAGAATGGTAATCCATCTTGAAGACTTGATAGAGTTAAAGGGGACTGCAGGAAAATTAGCATCTACTCTGAGAAAAAAAATCACTCAACCAAGATGAAAAGTAGAATGAAAAAAGCCAAGAGAAACATTAATGCTTATCTGTTGAAATTCTCACTGTTCTGAAACAATCCCTAGGCAGTTACAGGTCCTTCCCTTCTGAAAAGTGCATCACATTCCTGATCAGGTAGATAAAATAAATGGATCATGTCAGCAGAGCATAATGCTGTAGCTACAAAGGTGCAGGCAAATGCGTAAAAAATTACAATTCATCATGGACATTTGGAAGGGTTCAAAGGGACAGGAAAATTAGCAATGTTCTCCATAAAAAAGCACTCAATTGAAGATGAGAAGTAGAGTGAAAAAATACCTCATGGGAGAAACATAAGAGAATTTTTTTCTCATAAAACTCTGTTCAGCTGATACAATCCCTAGGGTGACAGTCGTTCTCTCCTTCCCAATGTACTAGTATGCCATGTTCATAATCAAACAGATAATGGATTGAAGCAGCGCCACACATCTGACCTTACAAGGGCACAGCTGCAATAATCTATACACGTACAAAGGCGCTTTCAGCTGAGCAGCCTTCAGTAAAGATACACGCTGCCTTATCCAAACAGTATTTATGGCCCTTTCCTCCCATAAAAAGCAGTGACACTCTGCGTACTTAAGACTTTAAATTATGTACCTGTGTCCAGTAGCCTTACTGATAAAGCTGAGAAGTGGAAAGAAGATAAGGGAATGGGGTTTTATGTAGAGAGAGCCCTTGGTATAACTATAAGCCATAAAGCCGGGCTATTCCAAGCAGTAATGGGTACTTGTCTTCGATTTTAGCCACTCCAAAAATAAAGCCTTTGTACAATCCCTGTTCTGAATAGTCAAGCTGGTGTGAAGGGGGGTCATTATTGTTGTTGGATGATGTTCCAGACAAGAAATTATTCTCCCTGAGAATCCCTACAAGTGTGTCAGACTCCATGTTAGCCTGGATGAATGAGATGTGAAAAATGTGTACTTCTTGTTGTTACACTTAGCTTACAGTATATTTAGACATACACTGATGCAGCGAGGTATGAAATATGAATACTAATGAGATGTTCTTTTATTTTTTCCTCTCTACAGGCGGCATCGCTGCCCGCATCGTCCGGCTGCCCCGATCGCGGGGCGTGGCGACCAGTGCAAACTGTCGGAGTACACGGAGCGCTACAAGAAGCACCCCATCCTGCCCACCCAGTCCTTCAAACCAAATGAGGAACCAATCAGGGGGCAAGGCAGAATGGAAGGGGTCACAACCTTCAAGTAAGTAGACTCAGACTATACAAAGACAAACGCATGGACACAATGAGAGAAAAATTTGCTGAAAAAATTAAAACAATACTACTGTTTTGGTCTGCCATTTCTGAAAGCAGTAAGAGTATGATTTTTATATACACATGTATACCCTTATGACCCTCAAATATGAAACAATATGTAAAGTATGAAAAGCTTGAAGGCCAAGGTGATATTTCCACATTGGACTACCAAAACAACACAACTCCAGTGACTAAAGGGCAGTATGTCACCTACGTTACGATCCTGTCAGGGAATGTTTATGGATGGCAAGGGAGCAAACCATGGTGACAACGTCATATAGGAGGCATGCCCCACCCATGGCAACATGAATATTTGATGTCAGTGTGCTCGCGTCCTCATCCTCTGTAATTGGACAAAATTGCTATCCATTATTTATCTCAGGACGAGTGGGCACAATTGTTGTCATGGCGATGGCATTTGAACTGCAAAATATTCCATCATGACGCTGCTTTTCAATGTGGTTGCGTTGAAGTCCAAATTCAATTGCCTGCCTGTGTATTATTCAGCAGTTACCCCACACAGCTTCCTTGTAACAAAAAAACTAGCTTTTCCAACAACAAAAACAACATGACCCAACCCACATTAGTACTAAAAGCTGTCATGTACTTTAACCTAAACACATCATTCAAACTTAAATGAGCCCATTATTGTGGCATCCATAATGGCGTGACAGGAGAGGGAGTTTCAAAGGTTTTTTCCTTCAATTTCTCCAAACAAAATTAGAGAAGCCAACACTTCTCACAGAGCTTTTCAGCTTTTCAACCAGCTTGGCACCAGAAATTGAATTTGCCTGGTTGTTCTTAATTTGGCTGAGGCCAATTGTGTTGTGGTTGCCCCTGGCAACCAGCTATCCCACATCCAAACCACCTGCTGCCCTGACAGCTATCACAGCTGTGAAATCTACAAATTATTAGACACATACCGGTAACTGCAAGTTAATATATGGATGATTCTGACAGCCACATTAAAAAATGGTATCATTAAGGCCTTGTCCGTAATTAATGTCTTGAACACCTGATGACAGATGGTGCAATTGCCGTAGATATCTTTAAATTCCGTTTGTTTGCAATGTGGCATCTACAGCATTATGAAAGTTATTAAACTTGCAACTTTCAAGACCTGAAAATTTATCAATTGTCTATGTTTTTCTCTCCAGGAAGGACTACGTCCCCTACAAGGTGACAAAGATTGCCCTGCCCAAGGCTGAGGAATACGTTCCCATCCCCGGCAACATGGACCTGCTGTCATCCTACAAGCAGGAGTACATCGGACACACCGTTCCTGTCGTCAAACCCATCAGGCACGAGCCACAGCGCAAGGTCGATGCTGGGAGGATGGATACAGTCCCCACATACAAAAGTACTTAGTCTTTTCTTGAATCAAATTTTACACAAATGGCATTTCTTCGCTAATGAATGGTATTTTGCTGGTTTCTTTTAGATGCTGTCTCATATACATATGTAGAAGTAAAGTATAGTTTCTTACAGTTTTATTTTCACCCTTCCAGCTGACTACAGGAAGTGGGAGATCCAGCGAGCGGCTGCCCACAAGCCCATGGCTGCCTACAAGCCGTCCGAGGGCCACATGGAAGAGATGACCACGTTCCGGCACGACTACACCAGGAAGAACATCCCGCTCACCGTCAGCTTCAAGCCGCTTGCCGAAGCCAAGGTGTCCGACATTCCCTTTGATGACAGGACGGAGTACAAGACCGGGTACGTGCCCAAGCCGCTCGAGCCGAAGCAGCAGCGGGAGAGGGAGATGTACAGGCCCAGCGGAGTGCCCTTTGACGGGATGACCACACAGAAGAGGGACTTCACAAAGAAGCAAGGTCCGAAGACAGAGAGCTTCAAGCCCGACCAGGTTGCGATGCAGTCGCGTGACCCGTTCCAGGGAGACACCGAGTTCAAGACACAGTTCAAGAAGTGGGCGACGCAACCGTACGTGCCCCATGCCGGGGAAGCGTATGTGAAGCCCGTGGGAGAAATGGACTTGCGTACCACGCATGGCCTGGAGTACAGGGGCCATGTGGTCCCCCCTGCCAGGCCGGCTAGGCCCCCCTCCCGCCAGCGAGCCACGACAGCGCCCTTCGACGACAAGACCACCTTCAAGGACTCCTTCAGGCGGTGGGAGATCGAGAGGGTCGGGCCGAAGATCCACCAGGACGCGTACCACAGGCCGGATGTGCCATTCGAGGGCACGACGACATTCCGCGCCCACTACATCAAGCACCCTCAGGCGCCGACACAGAGCTTCAAGCCCGACCTCGGAGCCTACCAGAGCGAGGCTCCGTTTGAAGACAGAACTGAGTACAAGGGAAGCTACACTCCGAAGAAGGCCGACATCTGCCCAGCGGTGTTCCTGCCCGGCACGGGGTCGGGATGGGCGTACGAGACCGATGACCAGCGTGGACACAAACTGTTCAGGCGGATGTCGCAGACCACCAAAGCCATGGAAATGAACACTTCTATGAACTCCTTCCAGGAAACAGTCCAGCCCCTGGCAAGCACACAACCTCAGGCTGTGATGGCGTAGATATTGATGATCAAACTTTAGGACATTTTTGTGTTTACCAAACAGGGAACAGTACATAATTATGTAGTTCACATTACAAACAAAACAATGAAAGGGATGGGGAAATCAGAAATATTCATGACAGTTTACATATGAGATTTCAAATGACAGTCTTATTAGATGCCTCATAAATGAGGATACAAAGTATAAAGAATCAGCAGTGTTTTGGTCCTCAGGAAAACACAATCTGAATCTTGACATTTTTGTAAAGTCTAACAAATCAGTTCATGACAATCTGACCTTTTGTATGAAGGGAAACTTACATTGACACTTGAATATTGGGTGCTGCTTTCAGATTGTAGTTTGTATATCTTTCATGTTGTTTGTCGTCATTTTTGATGATGACTGTTAAGTTGCAGATCTTAGATTTGCAGTGCTTGTATATTTTGCAAGGTTAGAGTCTAATTTTCTAGCATTGAACACCAAAAAAATTACCTGTCTTTATCTAAGGGGTAGACTAACCATACTTTGATACAAGGTATATCTGCAGATCAGACCATCAACAAGCATGTAATGAATGTTAGGGAATGACTGGTGCTGTGCCTAGTAGACAAAGTTATTTTAGCCTGAAGTTTTAGGTATTAACATTTGCCCCATGGCAATTTAAAGAAGCTTAGAGGGAGTGTACAAAAAAATTAAAAAATGGCCCATGAAAATAAGGGGAATCAATTGGTATTAAACAATGCAAAAGATTGATATGCAAAGTAAAATTCTACAAGCGGGTACTGAAAATTGAGATCCTGGGAATTTCCTTTTGCAAAAGAACCTGAATGTCCTATTGCCCTCCTCTAAGCCCCTTTTGTACTTTAGGTAATTTTACTTTGCTCAGATGCTGCAAAGGACGTATGTGCTAAAAGATGACCTATTTTTGTAAGGTTTTCCTTATCAGCACTTTTGTAATGAATTACATGGTGACATTAGCTGTAAGTCTAGCATTAGGGAATTTTTCCTACCCCAAAATACTGAAATTTATAATTTTTATAGATAAGAACTTTGTTAGAGGAAAACAAACAGCTTCATGTATATATGATTAGACAACATCATGTAGACTAATAACAGAGATGAAATATGACATCATAATCTAAATCATTGCAGTTGACTTTCTCTTGAATGTAGAGTTGTCAGTGATGTACATTTTGTCCACATCTTTAACAGATTTAAATAAATTTTACGTGGAAAATGTGTTGTTGGTTTTGCTTTTTAATTGCAGTTTCAGTGTTTTACTGTAACAATTAAGGTCATCAGGGGATATTTCAAGCTTTGATCTCATATCTTCAAAATGATGATAATTGAAAATCCAAACATAAAGTTATTTAATGTATGGTTATGTAAAATGCAACACTGCCAAAGACAACTATATTAACAAGACTATTTCTTAGATTTTGATCGTATATTAAAGGCAACTTTATTTCAACTTGATACCACAGAAAGATGCCTATAAGCTTGGGAGGTCAACTCTCAACAGGAACATTCCATCAGTATGCTCAGTAGCTCTGTGTTCCATTTAATTCCATTGTTCATTTCCACCTAAAACATATGTATTACTTGTGTCTAGTTCACTGTGTATATGGTCGTTAAAAATTAGTAGTTGAAGATCTAGAACTAAAACTGCATTTGACTGCGACCAGACTATATAAACCTGTTAGTGTTTGGACAGCTAGGACTCTGATATTACCTTGAAGTTCATATTGCATCCATATACATGTATATCATCCTTCATGTACTATCTATGTTTAACTTAATTTTTCCCCAAATACAAAATAAATATATCATGGTATTTACTTAATTCTTTAGTATTGAGGACTATTCTCAAAATAAAAAATCCATTAGTAAGAGTAAAAGCCTGGACAATAAATCGTCAACTGAACTTCCCAGGGAAACTTTTTTCACATTGTTTTGGTTCTAGAAAAGTCTGATAGAATCACAAAAGGTTAATAAATAGGATGATTGTGTATTCGTATAAGTATGACAAGTAAAAACTGATCAGCACCAAAAATCACTACATGTAGTATGGAGCCACATTATAATACAATACATTATTCACAAGTTCTTGGTATAGTGGCTGACAGCTGCAATTATTCTTAATCTCATCTAACAGTGTGTAAAACTGACCTGCTTAAAAGTTAAGGATGCAAAACTGCATAAAATTGTTGTATTAAATGTCTCTAAAATCATACTTGAAGGGTGAGTGAACCTAAAAAGTAACAGAACAAACAATTTTCTAAGGGCTCGGTCACATACACGTATATGTTGTACAACTGCAAAATGAGGGCATTCTTGGGATAATCCATGTGTTGTACAAAATTCGTCTGTCTGTTACTGAGAGAGAGAAGGCTGCCTTACAATGTAGATCCTTGTCGGTGGTTGGATACTACACAGTGAGCTTGGCAGGAAATCCTATGACATCAGAATTGTATGAAGACCTACAACAAATGTGACCGGGCCTTAAGACGAGAGATGTGCTGAACTATTACTCTTCCTCCTCCTCCTCCTCCTCCTCCTCTACCTGCACTTCCCGTGGTCCTGTGCAGCTCTCGCAGCAGTCCTGCTGGTACCTCGCCACCGAACACAGACGCAACTTCAGCACCAGCGAACAGTAGTTTGACGAGTCCGTGCATTCATCTGGTAGAAAAGAGACACAATATTTATATATAACCCCAGATCTGGGTAACTTCAAGGATAAGGTCCATCTGCATCTGAGAACACACCGATAAACTGCAGAGTAGTCCATTGTGGATGCTTTTCCCTGATGGAGTACCTCACCAAAATAAGAAAGGAAACTAGTCAAGCCTCTGTCTATAGTGACCACTAAAAAGACTTATATTATAATAATATAAAGAAATCTGTCAGAGCCAACAGTAGGCCAGTATGGACATGATTCTTGTTTGAGTCAATGGGAAAATGATCTAAGTAGTCACCTCTTGTAGACTTACATCTCAGTTTGATATACTTGGGGGAAGATGGCTTGAGCATTGTTGCCGGAGCCACTAATTTTTTAATGTTAGAACAAGAACCTGACAAACTTACCAGCATCACAAGGAATGAGGTTACACCTCTGTAACATGGGTGGCTGTTTCATGTCATCGCAGGCATTCTCCGCTTCCACATCTGTACCAAGGTACACACAGGACAGGGTTCGGGTCTGCTGACCTGTAAGGAAAAACAAAACAGGACCTACAATACACTCATGATTGGGCCGCATTGTTTTAGACATGATTAAGTCAAATGTCCTGGTAGGAAAGCACTAAGAGCCAGGTAAGTACTGGTCCAGATTGCTCAAAACCAACAATCATACATGCAGGTCTATAAGCACCACCTTGCAGACGGGGTAAGTACTACACAGATCATTCCTCCTTCCAAATTTATTGAAACAGTCATCATACATTTTTTCCAAAATGGCACAATTTTGCACAATTTTGCCGACTCTTCATTCTGCATGGTTCTGCTATCAAAGTGTGAAAGGGCCTTAGTCAAGTTAATGCAACTAGGACTGAAACAAAGCAAAGCAAAACCGAAACTGACCATGCTGTCCACACGTTACTGAACACTCCCCCCAGTCCGAGGCAGTCCAGACGGCTTTGCAGCGTGGTGCGTAACACTCCTGTCTTCTCTCTGGCAGAGTGGCACGGTTACACTCTGAGAAGTCAAGTACCGTCCCGTTAGAGGCCACACAGAGGACTTCTCGTTCTTGGTAGGCAACGTTCGGTCTTAGACATTGCTCATCACACTGGTGGAGGGAAGAAGGTAACAAAATACACCTAGTGAGGCTCAATTTGGACAGTATCCTTTGTTTAGTAAAATGAACTTGTTTATTATTACTGTGCTTAGACTTGTCTGGGGATTGAACCCTTGGTTCTGAGCCAACCACAGACTGACAGTTACACCACCCAATGCCACATACATGTACAGTGTCCTGAAAGATTTGACTGCAAACTTACAGCAGACCAGGCACTAGTGTTCCACCGTGGTGGCTCATCATTACAGTAGCCCATGTTGCACGCCCGGGAGTCCACGGGTCGGGCTTCATCCAGAACCTCGCAGTAGTACTCATCCAGCTGCTCCAGACGACCGTCGTAGATGACCCTCTCACACCTGACCCCCCTCCTCTCGACCCCCTGACCCACAGGTCACAGAACAGGCCGTCCAACCAGACGAGGCCCATCTGGAACAAGCATTATGGAAAAATTATACTTTATTCCAAAATAAGAAATTTGGTCACATTGGTCATATCTGGCCAAACATGCAGGGAACATTCTAGCAAATGTGTTGCAGCTATACCCACCTTGGAGGACAGTCGTCAACATTACAGGGCTCATAGATGACCTCAGGTTTGGGGATGTTGTCACAGTAGGCGTCCGGTACCTGCACCTCATCGTTGAAGCAGCGGAGGATGCGGTAGTACCTGCCCGTGTTACCGCACGTTGCTGAACACTCAGAGGTCTCCCTGGGGACCCAGCTGTACCCTGTGAGGGGGGTACAAAGTCGGCAGGAGGACTACAAAATAATCTTTTACACAGCTAGGGGTCTGTCCTTGGTGCTGAGCACACCATTAACAATTATAAACAGATATGAACTCACCAGAGTATGAGGTTAGCACTGACCATCCTGGCAATGTTCCTGTGCCATTTACCCATCTGAAGGGACCTGTCCTTGGTGCTGAACACACCATTCACATGGTAGAAGGGACCTGTCCTTGGTGCTGAACACACCATTCACAGTTACAAACAGTTATGAGCTCACCAGAAATAGAGACAGTGAGGTTAACACTGACAGCTCTGGCATGGTTCCTGTGCTAGGAACCATTCACACATCTAAAGGGACCTGTCCTTGGTGCTTAACACACCATTCACAGTTACAAACAGTTGTGAACTCACCAGAAATAGAGGCTGTGAGGTTAGTGCTAGCCATCCTGGCAATGTCACTGTACTACCCACCATTCACATGGTAGAAGGGACTTGTCCTTGGTGCTGAACACACCATTCACATGGTAGAAGGGACTTGTCCTTGGTGCTGAACACACTATTCACATGGTAGAAGGGACCTGTCCTTGGTGCTGAACACACTATTCACATGGTAGAAGGGACCTGTCCTTGGTGCTGAACACACCATTCACATGGTAGAAGGGACCTGTCCTTGCTGCTGAACACATCATTCACAGTTACAAACAGTTATAAACTCACCAGAGATAGAGAGAGTGAGGTTTGCGCTGGCTGTCCCAGCTTCGTTCTTGCCCTGACACTTCCACAGGCCACTGTCCTCCTTCTTGATGGCAGTTATCCTGACCACATGGTCCTCCTCCACCAGCAGGATCCGAGGGTCCCCCTGCTGCAGGACTCGGTTGTTGTGCAACCAGGTGATCGGGGGCTCAGGGAACCCCTTGATGGGACAGGCTAACAGAGATCAGACCATATTATTGAAGGCTTATTGCATGTACAGTATCAAAGAAAGTAAATGCAAAGTTAAGTTACATTGAACATACTACGACTGTCTGATCAACTGTAAGGTGCTACATTTACTATCATGGACTTCTTCTTAGAAGGCAGTGGATAGTGAACAGTTCCACATTCTGCATAATGAGTGGGTTTTGTAATCTTAGTAGAAACATAGTCTTTTGGTAACAGCTTGGGGAAATTCCTTGGTACCAGTAGGCAGCAGCTGAGAGAGCAGAGGGAGACCAATTATCAAAACTTGATGAAAGCACGACATCAGTTTTTTTTTCTTGTGACCTCTCTTGACCCCTACCTATGGCCAGCTGCTCCCCAGTCATCCTGGCGATGGTGTCCTTCTCCTTTTTCCCCGTGAGGACGACGACCCCGCCGTTAGCACTGACCAGCGCGTCCAGACGAGGAAGCAGCCGCAGGTCCTCCACCAAGTGAGGGTGCTCTGGAACATTTCAAAAGCATTCGGTTACAAGAATATCAACAGTGCAGAATTATTGGATGTGTGAATTGTGTTCACACCGTTTAAGAAAGCTTTCCCTGGAGCTCACAAAATCATTTATAACACAAACAGCATTCTAACAGCTAGAGCAACTTTCCCTGGAGCTGAACACACTTCACAAATCTGAACGGGCCTGTCCCTGGTACTGAACAAACAATAAACATAGCTGAAGGGTCCTGTCCTTGGTGCTGAACACAACATTCATATGGCTGAAGGGATCTGTTAATGGTGCTGGTATCTATAAAACTAAAAGGACTTGACACATGCCATTCACACTACTGAAGGTACCTGTCCTTGGTGCTGAACATGCCATTCACACAGTCAAAGGGATCTGTCGTAGTTCAAATTACCATACTAAGCCACACAAAATCACATCAGTTTGCTTCATCACACCTAAAAGGATCAGAGTTGAATCTCTCATGTCCTTTCCTCCAGGGTTGCCAGCCTCGCACCGGTACGCTCCCTGGTCACCTTCCGAGGCATTTGTGATGGTCAGCGAGCCGTTGGGGTGGACATTGGCATTTCTCTCCAGGGTACCATTCAGTTTGTCCCAGTTAATGAAGGGCTTGGGAAAGCCTATTGTTTAGGGGAACAGAAATAAAGTAAGATTGGCATTATATGCTTCCTTGTGGTGCTGGAAAAAATATGTATTCCATGTTATGAGCACATAAAGTAACAATACCAACAAACTCTTATCAACTCAGAGCAGTAGATAAAGTAAATTCATCATGGAGTAGAATAAAGTCTTCCACAAGAGGGTCTAAATAACAGGTAACTTACCCCGGACTGGGCAGTGGATTGTGACAGTGGCTCCTGGTTTGACCTTGACCTTTCCTCCCACAGTGACAGACACAAGGTCATCCTCAAGGTTCATCTCTTCCCTATTCCTGAACAGAATATCTGGGGCCTCTGTTGGGATAAAAAGATGAATATATCAGTGTTCCACTTTAGGAAACATGTGTGATAACTCAAGTTATCACATACATGTAGTCTGGAACACCAATATTGAACGTTATCATGGCCCAGCTATGACATAAATGCCCTTACTACCAAAGAAGCAATTAATGACATGTCAACAGTATAACTAAGCTGACAAAAAAAAACATGCGTCTGTCTTCTTGATGTTACCTGCAATACTAACTAGTGAAGTATCTGAGTCTCTGCCAGCTGCATTAGTTGCTGTACAAGTGTAAGAACCAGCATCTGAGTGTCTGGGTTTGTTGATTGTCAGGGAACCATTTCTCCACAGCTGGTACCTAAAAAACAATAAAAAAAGGAAAAACAATAAAAAAGGACACAGTTTGCTTATTATAAGGACTTATGTAGCAACACTACATTTGAAACCTTAAAAATCTGATGATTGATTTATTGATTAATTGATTGATTGAAGCTTTAGAAATGTTTGCAGACCAACCGTGGCTCATTTGGCATGCCTGCCCCATCTTTGGTCCATGTGATTCTGGGCTTGGCTCCCGGCACCTCACACAGGATGGTGATGGACTCCACACTCGCTGCAATCACCGGGCTGCCAACATACACCACCACATGGCCTTCAGTCTGGGCAAGAAGGAAAGAAAATTGAATACTCTACAACAAGATAAAGCGGGCAACCTTTAAGCTTTTTCATTAGTTAGTAGTGCAATGCGGCTCTGTGACGACTTGCATTTCATTTATAGCCAAACACACCGGTTCACCCCAACTCTTCTCGATAAGTGTTTTGGGCTCTTGGAAAAAAATTAATGAAATAGAAAATTTGAAAATACTGGTATACAATAACGTATCTGTATGAGCCAGGAGCTTAAGTCAAGATCACCTTTAGCATAGGAGGAATGCGCTCCCTGTAGATGACAGGTGGCTGTCCGAGTCCAGTCTGCTGTCTTTCCGGGACTGTGGCTGCTAGCCTGGGAACTTCAGGAGCCTTGAGCTCATCAGGCCTTGGCTGTGGGCTGATGGTGGGGCTGAAAGGTGTGCTAGTTTCACTGGATATACCACCTAGAGGGTAGGCACCAAGTCGCATAATCAAGTGAGACAAGTAGGTTAAGTCCCATAGCCTTTTTGAGGCTGAACTGAACGAACAAAGACTAATTTATACCTGTGAAACTATTAGATTAGTATAACAATAGGTATAGCTTTAACTACCCCAAAATATCCAATCATACATCAAAGTAACAAGTGCATGCATATTCTCTCCTTCAAGCAATTCCCAACATCACTCAAGTCTAAGAAGCATTACAGGGCTGTCCCTAGTACATATTTAAAGGTGCCTCTTCATTACCTATAAGGTGAAGTCTGACAGATTCTCTGGCTGCCCCTGCCATGCAAGTGAAGGTGCCTGTCTGTAGAGTCGACATCTTCATAATGGACAGGGCCCCGCTCTTCATTTTCTTCACTCCCCTGTTGAGTTTGGTGACCTCCTCTCCTTCATGCTGCCATCTGGATATACGTGGAAATTAGCACTGTAAGGATTGTAACCTTCCGGCTGCTGCATAACTCCATAACAAATTTTCATGTGCATTCAATTTGGTGCCAAACAGCTTACCTTAGCATCCTGAATGTTAACTTTGTTAGGTGGGGCAGGATAACTTTTTGCAGTCACAGTCAAACATAAAGGTATGAACTGAATAATTCAAAATGAATGTATCACTTTTTCATAAGCTGAATGAACAGAGTACAATGCACATGTGCATACGGTTGTAACAAGAAACTATATTTAATGTCAATGAGGCTCTCAGTAATTGCCTGTGTAATACTAAATACTAAGTGTTATGAAGTGTCCCTGTCTCGCCTTATCTGTGACCTCTGGAAGTTCTTGACAGGACACTTGATGACGACCCGTGTGTTTGGGTAGAGGAAGGCATCGGCGCCAACCCACACCCGCACCATGGTGCTGTAGGACTTCTGGGTAAAGTTGGCTCGGCGGGGGTAGATCTTAGGGAGCTGCTCTCTCTGGGCTGAGGATGGCTCTGTATGGACAGACAGACAACCTGTCAATTGATTGACTATGCATGCCCTATCAGTCAATCTCAGTGCAGTCAGAATTCTGTGTTAAAGATGCTCTATTTGAGTTCTAGCAGGGTTTTAAGATGATCAATCAATCGGTCAATCAATCAATCAATCAATCAACCCATTAAACAAATTTAGTCTAGTTAATTAGCTGACTTGACATGGCCTTCTTGGGCAGGTTTCACTGCATAATAAACTCCAAATTAGAACAACTGGTAAACCTGACCACATGACAACACATCGACTTCATGGCAAGAAAATCTCAGTGATGTGACCTGACCTTTCAGATACAGGGTGAAGCTGTCGTTGACAGGCCCAGCCACGCAGGTGTAGGTCGCCTGGTCCGAGTCTCGGATGCCATCGATTCTCAGCCTCATCTGGTCGTCAATCTGCAGCCTGCCTCCAGGTACCACATCATAGCCATTCTGCTGCCACCTGAGGGTTTAAGTATATTGTGTTACCCTTTTAAGCTCCTTACACTGTAGCTCCTTTGGTGA
>NW_017802802.1:709638-712542 GCF_001625305.1 Branchiostoma belcheri
GGCTGTGAGGTTAGTGCTAGCCATCCTGGCAATGTTACTGTACTACCCACCATTCACATGGTAGAAGGGACTTGTCCTTGGTGCTGAACACACCATTCACATGGTAGAAGGGACTTGTCCTTGGTGCTGAACACACTATTCACATGGTAGAAGGGACCTGTCCTTGGTGCTGAACACACTATTAACATGGTAGAAGGGACCTGTCCTTGGTGCTGAACACACTATTCACATGGTAGAAGGGACCTGTCCTTGGTGCTGAACACACCATTCACATGGTAGAAGGGACCTGTCCTTGCTGCTGAACACACCATTCACATGGTAGAAGGGACCTGTCCTTGCTGCTGAACACATCATTCACAGTTACAAACAGTTATAAACTCACCAGAGATAGAGAGAGTGGGGTTTGCGCTGGCTGTCCCAGCTTCGTTCTCGCCCTGACACTTCCACAGGCCGCTGTCCTCCTTCTTGATGGCAGTTATCCTGACCACATGGTCCTCCTCCACCAGCAGGATCCGAGGGTCCCCCTGCTGCAGGACTCGGTTGTTGTGCAACCAGGTGATCGGGGGCTCAGGGAACCCCTTGATGGGACAGGCTAACAGAGATCAGACCATATTATTGAAGGCTTATTGCATGTACAGTATCAAAGAAAGTAAATGCAAAGTTAAGTTACATTGAACATACTACGACTGTCTGATCAACTGTAAGGTGCTACATTTACTATCATGGACTTCTTCTTAGAAGGCAGTGGATAGTGAACAGTTCCACATTCTGCATAATGAGTGGGTTTTGTAATCTTAGTAGAAACATAGTCTTTTGGTAACAGCTTGGGGAAATTCCTTGGTACCAGCAGGCAGCAGCTGAGAGAGCAGAGAGAGACCAATTATCAAAACTTGATGAAAGCACGACATCAGTTTTTTTTCTTGTGACCTCTCTTGACCCCTACCTATGGCCAGCTGCTCCCCAGTCATCCTGGCGATGGTGTCCTTCTCCTTTTTCCCCGTGAGGACGACGACCCCGCCATTAGCACTGACCAGCGCGTCCAGACGGGGAAGCAGCCGCAGGTCCTCCACCAAGTGAGGGTGCTCTGGAACATTTCAAAAGCATTCGGTTACAAGAATATCAACAGTACAGAATTATTGGATGTGTGAATTGTGTTCACACCGTTTAAGAAAGCTTTCCCTGGAGCTCACAAAATCATTTATAACACAAACAGCATTCTAACAGCTAGAGCAACTTTCCCTGGAGCTGAACACACTTCACAAAACAAATCTGAACGGGCCTGTCCCTGGTGCTGAACAAACAATAAACATAGCTGAAGGGTCCTGTCCTTGGTGCTGAACACAACATTCATATGGTTGAAGGGATCTGTTAATGGTGCTGGTATTTAGAGAAAAGGACTTGACACATGCCATTCACACTAGTGAAGGTAACTGTCCTTGGTGCTGAACATGCCATTCACACAGTAAAAGGGATCTGTCCCAGTTCAAAATACTACGCCACACAAAATCACATCATTTTGCTTCATCACACCTAAAAGGATCAGAGTTGAATCTCTCATGTCCTTTCCTCCAGGGTTGCCAGCCTCGCACCGGTACGCTCCCTGGTCACCTTCTGAGGCATTTGTGATGGTCAGCGAGCCGTTGGGGTGGACATTGGCATTTCTCTCCAGGGTACCATTCAGTTTGTCCCAGTTGATGAAGGGCTTGGGAAAGCCTATTGTTTAGGGGAACAGAAATAAAGTAAGATTGGCATTACATGCTTCCTCGTGGTACCGGAAAAAAATATGTATCCCGTGTTATGAGCACATAAAGTAACAATACCAACAAACTCTTATCAACTCAGAGCAGTAGATAAAGTAAATTCATCATGGAGTAGAATAAAGTCTTCCACAAGAGGGTCTAAATAACAGATAACTTACCCCGGACTGGGCAGTGGATTGTGACAGTGGCTCCTGGTTTGACCTTGACCTTTCCTCCCACAGTGACAGACACAAGGTCATCCTCAAGGTTCATCTCCTCCCTATTCCTGAACAGAATATCTGGGGCCTCTGTTGGGATAAAAAGATAAATATATAAGATAATAAAGATAATAAAAGGATAAAGAGCCCGGCAGACGCCCAGGGCCTACAGGCTGACCTGGACGCGCTGACCGAGTGGCAGGATCATTGGCAAATGAATTTCAACCCAGCTAAATGTCACACTATCCACATTACACGCAAACGAAGACCACTTGTTACGCAGTATAGTCTTTGTTCGGTAAATCTCACGACTGTAAAATCGTACCCTTACTTGGGAGTTCACATCTCCAACGACATGCGTTGGGATGCTCACATTGCTCACGCTACTGGTAAGGCAAACAGGACCTTGGGAGTTATGCGGCGTAACTTAAGCCACTGCACATCGCAAGTCAAAAATACTTGCTATAAAGCTCTAGTGCACCCTAAACTCGAGTACTGCGCCTCAGTGTGGGACCCCTACACAGCTGTTGGGGTGCAGGCAGTTGAGCGCGTACAACGCAGGGCAGCCCGGATGGTCATGAATGACTATATGGCCGCACCAGTAGTGTGACCGAAATGTTGCAAAAACTCCAATGGCCCACTCTTGCCAACAGAAGAAGAGAGGCACGGCTGACTACAATGTTCAAAATAACTCACAGTCACATGCGCATACCCCCAGAACAATATCTTATTCCTGCACAGCGGCGCACCAGAGGTAGCCACGCCTTTAAATACAATACTATTCCTGCAACGAAAGACTGTTTCAAATTCTCATTTTTCCCACGCTCGATACGAGAGTGGAACAGTTTACCTGCCCAGGCCATACAGGCACAATCTGTGGAGGCCTTTCGGGCCTCCCTACCGTGAGGTCCGCGCACCTCCCCCCCCCCCTAAGCGATACCCCTTAC
>NW_017802802.1:712562-718620 GCF_001625305.1 Branchiostoma belcheri
TCAGCGATACCCCTTACGGGGTTGTTAGAGGAACTAAGAAGAAGAAGAAGATATCAGTGTTCCACTTTAGGAAACGTGTGATAACTAAAGTTATCGCATAGTCTGGAACACCAATATTGAACGTTATCATGGCCCAGCTATGACATAAATGCCCTTACTACCAAAGAAGCAATCGATGAGAGTATAACTAAGCTGACAAAAAATCATGCCTCTGTCTTCTTGATGTTACCTGCAATACTAACTAGCGAAGTATCTGAATCTCTGCCAGCTGCGTTGGTTGCTGTACAAGTGTAAGAACCAGCATCTGAGTGTTTGGGTTTGTTGATTGTCAGGGAACCATTTCTCCACAGCTGGTACCTAAAAAACAAAAAAAAAGGACACAGTTTGCTTAAGGACTTATGTAGCAACACTACATTTGAAACCTTAAAATCTGATGATTGATTTATTGATTAATTGATTGATTGAAGCTTTAGAACACCAACCGTGGCTCATTTGGCATGCCTGCCCCATCTTTGGTCCATGTGATTCTGGGCTTGGCTCCCGGCACCTCACACAGGATGGTGATAGACTCCACACTCGCTGCAATCACCGGGCTGCCGACATACACCACCACATGGCCTTCAGTCTGGGCAGGAAGGAAAGAAAATTGACTACTCTACAACAAGATAAAGCGGGCGACCTTTAAGCTTTTTCATTAGTTAGTAGTGCAATGCGGCTTTGTGACGACATGCATTTATAGCCAAACACACCGGTTCACCCCAACTCTTCTCGATAAGTGTTTTGGGCTCTTGGAAAAAAATTAATGAAATAGAAAATTTGAAAATACCGGTATACAATAACGTATCTGTATGAGCCAGGAGCTTAAGTCAAGATCACCTTTAGCATAGGAGGAATGCGCTCCCTGTAGATGACAGGTGGCTGTCCTAGTCCAGTCTGCTGTCTTTCCGGGACTGTGGCTGCTAGCCTGGGAACTTCAGGAGCTTTGAGCTCATCAGGCCTTGGCTGTGGGCTGATGGTGGGGCTGAAAGGTGCGCTAGTTTCACTGGATATCCCACCTAGAGGGTAGGCACCAAGTCGCATAATCAAGTGAGACAAGTAGGTTAAGTCCCATAGCCTTTTTGAGGCTGAACTGAACGAACAAAGACTAATTTATACCTGTGAAACTATTAAATTAGTATATAACAATAAGTTAAGCTTTAACTACCCCAAAATATCCAATCATATATCAAAGTAACAAGTGCATGCATATTCTCTCCTTCAAGCAATTCCCAACATCACTCATAACTCAAGTCTAAGAATTATTACAGGGCTGTCCCTAGTACATATTTAAAGGTGCCTGTACATTACCTATAAGGTGAAGTCTGACAGATTCTCTGGCTGCCCCTGCCATGCAAGTGAAGGTGCCTGTCTGTAGAGCCGACATCTTCATAATGGACAGGGCCCCGCTCTTCATTTTCTTCACTCCCCTGTTGAGTTTGGTGACCTCCTCTCCTTCATGCTGCCATCTAGACATACATGGAAATTAGCACTGTAAGGATTGTAACCTTCAGGCTGCTGCCTAACTCTATAACAAATTTTCATGTACATTCAATTTGGTGCCAAACAGCTTACCTTAGCATCCTGAATGTTAACTTTGTTAGGTGGGGCAGGATAACTTTTTGCAGTCACAGTCAAACATAAAGGTATGAACTGAATAATTCAAAATGAATGTATCACTTTTTTAATAATTCCTCTTATTAAGCTGAATGAACAGAGTACAATACACATGTGCATATGGTTGTAACAAGAAACTATATATTTACACTGTATGAAAAACCACGTTTTCAAGAGTTTCCAGTCCCGCACACGCCCGTGAAATTCGCCGTGTCCTGGTCGCGTCCATGGATTTCCGGGCTCCGCGTGTACGGGCCCCGGATATTTCCTTACACTCCCGGATTCGTGCTCGCCGTGCACGTGCACGGAAATTTACGCCCCGCACACTTGGCGTGTGTTGGGGAGCGGCTAACAATAAGCGGTAATTAGGTACTGCGTGTATTCATGTTTCAGGTGATAATTACTTGAACCAAAGTTGCCAGTACTTTAATCTAAGCAAATTAGAATGATCAAGAATTGTTAATACAACATTTGAACCTATGCGTCCTTGGCTTGATTTATCGTGATGTCGTCCATACGACAACGCACATTTGAGCGTAGGGCGCCCCGACGCTGGGGTTATATAACCTACTCGGTCAAAATGACCTAAATCTACACTCCGGTCTAAATCTGAATTTTTTATTTTGGAAATAATAGTTTATCCGTGAGGTTTATTACCATGATGTTATCAACCGCTTGACTAAAGGGGTTTTAACTAACGTGACCTGATCAGTTTGTTATGATTTTTAGGTACATGTATGGGTAATAATATGCAAGCTTTACATTGTAGTTCGGTCGATGTGTATTGTGATGTGTCTGACATGGTGTCCATTTATGTGAATAACCTTTGTGTAAACAAAGGGAGAACTCACAGCGTCCCCACGCCTGGTAAAATACTGAAATCCAGCAAAACAAGTCAACTCTCATGACATTAATTGTGGATTTTGGATACATTTACAAAGAGTAAGGTTATATGTTGGAGTTAAAGTGCGGTTTTATTTCACTCAGTGAGCGACAAGTTGTGTAATTCTAGAACGAATAAAGCTATGTAATCATGACGAATTAGAATTATGAAGATCATTTGTCTGCCTTGAAATAAATACATTCACACAATTAGAAACATCCTATCATCCAAGTGTTCAGACTGCACAGGCGATTTAACTTAAAACCTATAATATAAAAGCAAGATCGTTGTAGTATTGAACGCGATCACGTGATTATATGATTGACGACCAATCCTATCTCGCTCTCGCCGGGACCAGCCAATAAGAGCCGCGATGCTTTGTTTTGGTGGGTCGTTTGAATCTTGCTTTGTCACAACGACGGTGTGCTTTTTCAAAACACGTTTGTCTCGGCTTGCAAAGATTACTAGTATGTTCCTGAACTAAAAAGGCGTCAAACATTCCCGTTCTGTTACTTCGTTTTCGCAACGGAAGAAATGCCTCTACTACATGGGCCGACAATTTGCCGATTGTAAGGACAACACCGCAACGAACCAGGAAACCGACAGGAGGAAGGGTAAGCTAAAACAAGGATACACTTATATATACGGCACTATCGTTACATATATCTTAAACATGTTGTTTAAAAACCTTGGCTAAGTTGTGCCTGATTTTACTGATTAATAACATAGTTTATTATTTCTACTTAGAAGTACATCGATATAGTTTATATGTTGCTCAGAACATATGTATTTTTTTCAGGCGCGGATTTGGGATACTTTGAGACGATTTGAAGAAACTTTATCGCCAGGCTGTCGGAGAGCTCAGAAAAGAAAGAAAGAAAAGCGACTGCAGTCACACAGAAGAGGGTGAGTCTATGCAAATGTATATCTTTGCATACGAAAGCTGACAAGGCTCTTGACAATTTGAATTGTTTTCATTGCCGAGGGAAATGTTGTGTTTGTATTGTTCCCATGATTACAATGAAAAGAAACAAGTAGACGTTGATGCTTGATGAATGGAGCCTTTTCATCTGGACAAAATTGTTGCTGTCTGACGTTAAACACATTCGTTAAAAAATGATAAATGACTTCTCCTCGAAATGTGTCCATACTAGCCTCCTGTGCAGGCCCCGCGGCGGTGGAGAAGAGTTTTTAACATGTTATTTTAATATAGCCTAATCTCCAAGCAGATCTTTTGGTGGGGGTAAGACAGTATCAAATTGGCCAGTCTGTAACCATTTCCCCACGTCTTACCCCCACCAAAAGATCTGCTTGGAGACTAAATATAGCCGGCCATCCTACATAGCCGACGAGAGAAGGTTGCTTTCCCCCGTGGGCGGAAAGCAACCTTCTCTCGTCGGCTATGTAGGATGGTCGGCTATATTAAAATAACGCGTTAAAAACTCTTCTCCACCGCCGCGGGGCCTGCACAGGAGGCTATGTCCATACAGACGTCCGCATCTTTGCCAGGCTTGTTTACAAAACTTCTAGTACATGTACACGTAACTTCAAATGAAATTCAAAAATGCCTTCGACTTTTGACTTAGATTTTCGTTTTTCCTATATCCTGCAGGCCAGGCTGGAGGCAAACAGGCAGACTGCACACCCAGGCTCAGATCTAAAGGCGAGGGTGCTGTGTTAAAGCGCCCGGCAGGCTCCGACGACCCAGGCCGGCCCCGCTGCACTCCCTCCCGGGGTGCACCCCGCGCCCAGCACGCCGCTCCGGCCTGACTGCGATCACAACCGACATCATCACCACGCCATCCCGCAGACAGACAGGGGGCAGTTTGTCCTTCCAGGATGAAAACGTTTCGCTGTGGTCCCCTGAAGCAAGGGGGGGGGGGCCTACAGCAATTTCACATCCACATAGCCTAGCGGCGACCAATGGGTGACCAGCATTCCGCGCCACGCCCACTTTGCGGTCGATTCCATTCGACAATGGGGTTGAACAGCATCCTTCCGTACGGCGCGGCAGGTAATCGGAGTTGGAAATGTCAGATAAACAATGTAAGAATTGGTGTATTTGGGGTGAAAATAATGCAAGTACCGAAGTTACGGGTTCCTTTCTCAGCACTCGGTATACAGAGTTGAGGCGGCTTCCGTCCTAGATCTCCAGTGCCGAAGGTACCTCAACACTTGGTGTGTCGGCGGCTTCAGCACTGGAAACTCGGAATCGGCAAATCAAACCTTGTCTTTAAAAAGGGTATCGAGATGCTGCCACTCATATTTTCGAGATCATATCGCCTGGGTAACAAAGTTTAATCGGGACAACAAGGTTATCGGCAGGACAGGACTGCAAGGCCTCTTTTCTTACATTTTCACAGACAAAGACTTGGCCTAAGATACTGTTTTGTACGCCGCACAGCCGACGTAAGCACCAGAAGCCCAGTGCCGAAATGGTTTAACTCGGCTCGGTAGTTATTTTGCTCTAACTATCCAAAGACACAGAATTCAGAAAACAATTTACAAATGTATCTTTTGAACAAGTTTGAGAAACCATATCTTGCTAAAGCGCGGGTTGTGGGTGTGGCCGAATGCTGCCCGCCTATTGGTCCCCGCTAGGCTGGCTTGGGATGGGAAATTGAGGTTCCGGGGGGGGGGCATACCTCCTGGCCTGAAAGCCTCATTTTGTAGAGGCGACAACGCAAACTTTACGAAACCGACAGCTTGTCTTTAACGACATTGTAAATTGAATACGTGTTCATGTAATTAATTTCTGAGCAAATGATCTTTTTTTGTAATGACGTGATATTGTTTTCTGCCAAGCCTCATTTAACTTCATGTTAGGTCTGCAATTATGTTTTTGCTACACTTACATGTATTTTGAAGAACTTTGTTTGAGGCCTTCTTTGTTTATCGAAAATTTAGTCTTTTGACTGTTTGTGTAAGCGCCATTCCCTTAGCTTTCATGATCTGAGGGCTATTTTCCTCTTTTAACCTGATGATATGTCAGTATTAGTTACTTTTTGACATTTTTTGCTAAAATGGACTTCTATTTGGAGGTGACTGTGATGAGATGTGAAGTTAGTTTACTTTTTAAAGTTAGAGAAATCTGTTAATTACTAGTAATTTCTGAGTTTACACCGGGTCCAACGATTTTAAAAGTCTAGTCCCTGGAAGGCTAGTTCGGGAAAAAGCTATTGTTTCTATGTTTCGGCTACACATTTTTGTAAAGTACCAGGTTACATTATTGTATAGTGTTAGCATAGTGCATAACGTGTATACACTATACATAGAGCGTTATTTTTGTCAGTCTGTAAATGGCGATCCTGTTTATACCAATAAAACGATGAATGAAGTATAAACATGTATTACTTTTTTTATGAATGAAATGTGTTCCTAAAACATCGAAATGTGTCCCGGGAGCGGGGGAAGCGATTTCTCGGGAGCCGGGCAGCGAAGCCCCGGGAGCGGGAAGGGGGGTCCCCGTAGTGGGTGCAGTGGGGTCCCGAGAACGGGAACAGCAGGGCCCCGGGAATGGGA
>NW_017802802.1:718640-719763 GCF_001625305.1 Branchiostoma belcheri
TTGGTCCGGGGGCGGGGGGGGTGTAGTACCGGCATGTCCGACCCGTACACGGCGAATTTCCGCTGCCGTGTGGAGAATAATTAGGTGATAATTGCCGCTAAATTATGCATATTCCAGCAACGCACGGAGCGGTGCACGGCCATTTCCTGCCGTGTACGGGGATGTACAGGGATCGTGTCCGGGCATATAACGTCCAGTACACGACCTGCACACAAAAAGTGGTTCATTTCCGGGAGTGTACAGGACATGTACGGGACTGGACACGTTTCGTGTGCAGGTCGGAAACCCCCGGGTTCTACCGGAAACCTAAAATATCCGGGAAAGTGTGCGGCAATTTCTCACACGGAAACTAGGGATTTTGTGCGGTGTTAATGTCAATGAGGCTCTCAGTAATTGCCTGTGAGTACTAAGTGTTATGAAGTGTCCCTGTCTCACCTTATCTGTGACCTCTGGAAGTTCTTGACAGGACACTTGATGACGACCCGTGTGTTTGGGTAGAGGAAGGCGTCGGCGCCAACCCACACCCGCACCATGGTGCTGTAGGACTTCTGGGTAAAGTTGGCTCGGCGGGGGTAGATCTTAGGGAGCTGCTCTCTCTGGGCTGAGGATGGCTCTGTATGGACAGACAGACAACCTGTCAATTGATTGACTATGCATGCCCTATCAAGTCAGAATTCTGTGTTAAAGATGCTCTATTTGAGTTCTAGCAGGGTTTTAAGATGATCAATCAATCGGTCAATCAATCAATCAACCCACTAAACAAATTTAGTCTAGTTAATTAGCTGACTTGACATGGCCTTCTTGGGCAGGTTTCACTGCATAATAAACTCCAAATTAGAACAACTGGTAAACCTGACCACATGACAACACATCGAATTCATGGCAAGAAAATCTCAGTGATGTGACCTGACCTTTCAGATACAGGGTGAAGCTGTCGTTGACAGGCCCAGCCACGCAGGTGTAGGTCGCCTGGTCCGAGTCTCGGATGCCATCGATTCTCAGCCTCATCTGGTCGTCAATCTGCAGCCTGCCTCCAGGTACCACATCATAGCCATTCTGCTGCCACCTGAGGGTTTAAGTATATTGTGTTACCCTTTTAAGCTCCTTACACTGTAGCTCCTTT
>NW_017802802.1:719783-722059 GCF_001625305.1 Branchiostoma belcheri
TAAATGTGACAGCGCCAATCCTCCACGTCCAGGTAGTACCCAAGGCCCTGTTTTTCCCTACAGTGGACCTCTCTCTTTTCTATGCCACGACCACAAGGTGCAGAGCACTGAGAACATAGGCAAACATACATAGGCAAACCTTTCATGTCTTTTTCATTTTTCCTGTTTGTATGATTTTTTTCTGTACCCCGGTATTGATACCATTTTTAAAACAATTGTAGTACTTTTAGACAAATAGCCTTATTCCCCCTGTAGTTTAATTCTGAGTAAAACTCCACCATGGAATTATTGAATAACATGCCAAGAAATCTCACAAAGTCCCATGAAAAGTTAATTTTTCATGTGGAGTGAATACTGAAAAAGTTGAACTTAAAGAATTAACAGGAGAACTTAATGTTTTCATTAGTGTTTTCTGTATATAGTCACAATAACTTCGAGAAGTGGTCCCAGGACTGTTCCTTGGGAAACACCTGCTGCTACTTGAACTTGAACAAATTGAGCAATTTCACAGTTTGCAAGTTTCACTGCCCCTTGCACTGATGGGCTACCACCCACCTTGTGCATGTTGCTCAGTTAACTCACGGCACTATTAAAGAAACCCACCTCGCCCCATGGTCCTACGTTCCATTCAGGAGAACACGGAATATCATTACAGCTGATCTCTGTTGGGGGTCTGGGCTCCTTGCACTCTTCCTCTCGAACCCTGACTGCTGCCTGGTGGTGGGCCAGCTGAGACCTAACACAGGTGACCTTTTGTCTTTCCACCCCTCCCCCGCAGGTAGCAGAGCAGCCCGATATGGTCTCCACCTCCCACCTAGACACATTTAAAGGTTAAAGTTGATGATAGTAGAATGCTGTAAATGTGGTATATAGTCAAACCTGCCTATGTAGCCACCTCTCCTTCCAACCACCCGGCCTTAACAACCACCATTTCCTGGTCCTACATCCTATTTTTCTAGCCTCCTTCGCAGTCTTGTTGGGCGTGGGCGTAATTTTTTCTCTGAGCGACGCGAGTAATATGCCGCCGCGAGGGACGATTTGCTGCCGAGGGACTTTGGCACGGAGAGAAGGTTTCCGTGCTCCAACAAGACTGCTTCCAATCGGCGAGTAGAAAGGACCTCGGATTAAGCCAGCCTTTCATAGAGGCTATTAACATGTTCGTGCAGGTCCTATTCACATGTTCGCGCAGGTCCAATTCACATGTCCGCGCAAGGGTAATTCACACATACGCATGACACGCGCTCGCCTTTGTCAACGGTTGGTTTTATTAGTGGAAGGGTCCAACAGAGAAAGAGCGAACATTGGTAATGTTACAACAAAGGCATTGCTGTGCATATTTAAGCATCCCATGCAAACAAACCAAGACAGACTTTGCAGTACTATTTTTGCTGGTGAAATGTGCCATTCTTTCTATTACGCAACTTGCTGTGGAGCGGTGTGTTACCCTCCCTTGACCAGTGAGATCAACCCGCCACCAAACAACATGGCGGCACTTTGTTTATCTGTCCACGTCCCCCTGCAATATCACAGTTTAGCTTGCGGGTTCCTGTGGTAGTGATCTGTTATTTTTCGTAGCAGCAATGTATAAATAACTACGGGATTTTGTTGAGTGGATAGGGCTCGGTTTTCGGGAATGGTTGGCGTTCTACCGATGGGTTGATCGGCTACCGCTAGAAAGTTGCAAGTTTTGGCTCGTCTCCCTGCACTGGTGGCGTTTATTGCGGAAAGTTCACACATCCATGCCAATCGCTCCTAATTGTTTTTTGATAGCCCTTTCTACTCGCCGATTGGAAGCAGTCTTGTTGGAGCGCGGAAACCTTCTCTCCGTGGCAAAAGTCCCTCGGCAGCAAATCGTCCCTCGCGGCGGCATATTACTCGCGTCGCTCAGAGAAAAAATTACGCCCACGCCCAACAAGACTGCGAAGGAGGCTACTATTTTTCCTTGGTTCATTAAGCAATCTGCCCACTCAGGGGACCGAGGCAAATTGATCTTGGACAGGTGCCCTTCTTGTGCAGGACTCACTTGAAGAAGCTATCTACATCATTAGACATCATAACCATACATCCCTCTAGAGATGGGGGTGCAAATGGTGACATCAATAGGTGGTGGATTGCTCATTCCTTGACAAAGACTGGAGTTGAACATTGAAAAATGTGGGTATATCATAAGTCCAATTTTTTTTGTATTGGAAATCACAGTTCAAAGCTGTTTCAGAATAACTTCTATCAACACAGAATCAATATGAACTTTCAAACTTATTTCCATTTTCCCTATA
>NW_017802802.1:722079-734523 GCF_001625305.1 Branchiostoma belcheri
CCAGCTGTAAACTGCCGTTAGCGAGCATTCCCTGACATTACAGGGTCGCGTCCTGGGGGGGCTTGCTGTAAATGTGACAGCGCCAATCCTCCACGTCCAGGTAGTACCCAAGGCCCTGTTTTTCCCTACAGTGGACCTCTCTCTTTTCTATGCCACGACCACAAGGTGCAGAGCACTGAGAACATAGGCAAACATACATAGGCAAACCTTTCATGTCTTTTTCATTTTTCCTGTTTGTATGATTTTTTTCTGTACCCCGGTATTGATGCCATTTTTAAAACAATTGTAGTACTTTTAGACAAATAGCCTTATTCCCCCTGTAGTTTAATTCTGAGTAAAACTCCACCATGGAATTATTGAATAACATGCCAAGAAATCTCACAAAGTCCCATGAAAAGTTAATTTTTTCTTAAAATCACTTTCATTTTTGCAGGAGTGAATACTGAAAAAGTTGAACTTAAAGAATTAACAGGAGAACTTAATGTTTTCATTAGTGTTTTCTGTATATAGTCACAATAACTTCGAGAAGTGGTCCCAGGACTGTTCCTTGGGAAACACCTGCTGCTACTTGAACTTGAACAAATTGAGCAATTTCACAGTTTGCAAGTTTCACTGCCCCTTGCACTGATGGGCTACCACCCACCTTGTGCATGTTGCTCAGTTAACTCACGGCACTAAGAAACCCACCTCGCCCCATGGTCCTACGTTCCATTCAGGAGAACACGGAATATCATTACAGCTGATCTCTGTTGGGGGTCTGGGCTCCTTGCACTCTTCCTCTCGAACCCTGACTGCTGCCTGGTGGTGGGCCAGCTGAGACCTAACACAGGTGACCTTTTGTCTTTCCACCCCTCCCCCGCAGGTAGCAGAGCAGCCCGATATGGTCTCCACCTCCCACCTAGACACATTTAAAGGTTAAAGTTGATGATAGTAGAATGCTGTAAATAGTCAAACCTGCCTATGTAGCCACCTCTCCTTCCAACCACCCGGCCTTAACAACCACCATTTCCTGGTCCTACATTCTATTTTTCCTTGGTTCATTAAGCAATCTGCCCACTCAGGGGACCGAGGCAAATTGATCTTGGACAGGTGCCCTTCTTGTGCAGGACTCACTTGAAGAAGCTATCTACATCATTAGACATCATAACCATACATCCCTCTAGAGATGGGGGTGCAAATGGTGACATCAATAGGTGGTGGATTGCTCATTCCTTGACAAAGACTGGAGTTGAACATTGAAAAATGTGGGTATATCATAAGTCCAATTTTTTTTGTATTGGAAATCACAGTTCAAAGCTGTTTCAGAATAACTTCTATCAACACAGAATCAATATGAACTTTCAAACTTATTTCCATTTTCCCTATATACTCTGGGTAAGAGTTGGTCCCACCTGGCACCACAGGGGATCAGCACATTACAGTCTCGGGTCAGGAGCTCAGGTTTGGGAATATCTGCACACTTCCAAACCCCCACTTTCTCATTGTTGTCCCTCCGTACACACACATACAGGGAATGTTGGGTACCTGAAAGGGAAAAATGTGGGCGAATGAGGCAAAAAATCTTCACTCTCAGCTGATTATCTCTAGTAATAAGGTGATGAGTTTGGTAGCAATGAAGTTGTGGCTGTTTGTGGTCAAACAGCATACCCTGTGAAGCTACAGCAGACATTTCCTGTTTAGTCTAAATCCTACAGTTAGTTTTTAACGATGTTGTTTTTAACATTGAAATAAGATTCCCTCAGCAACAGACCAAACTGATATATCCCATCATCTTTGAACAACTTTATTATTCAGACCCAACACTTCGCAAGAATCCTGCTGAGTCTTGCCTGTTTACTCTTTTATTTATATATGATGGACTAGGGCACATGCCACTTTCTGCTGTGCCCAGCTTATATGTCACAAAGATACACTATGTTCACTGTTGCACTAGGACCACATCTGGATTGTTAATGGACTTGAAGTTACAGTCTTGCTAGCTGACATTTGGCCACAAACACAGGATTTAGAATGTCCTACCTGGCAATAGATCAAGGCAGGCTGGAAGTTACCGGTGCCAAGGATCCTGCCCAAGGTCGCCCAAGGGCATTAACATTGGCACTAAACAACGATAAAATTTGCAATCTGCTCACATTTACAGACTGAGCCTAGAGGATTTCTGCCCATTTTTGTCTACATGTTGGACTCTATCCAACACACATCCTTTACTACATTCTGTGACATCAGCTGAATATTTCAAGATGGTCCTATCTATGTTCATGTGAACCACAAATGGGCTGATTGGAAAAGTGAGTGAATGATTAATGTCAATAATGTGTAACAATGATTTAAGGATAACAAATAATGTGCTACGTAGAATTAATGCAACCAATTACGCTTCATGAACAATTAAAATACTGACAATGCTTGATGTTGACTTAGAGTGGGTGTTTAAAAATGATTAGAAATGGAGCTACTTGGAACATTTCTTCTAACATTTCAATTTTTTTATAACTAACTGAAGGCAAAGAAACTGCAGGTAATGCAGGTAAAACTTGTCTGGTGCAGGTAAGAGTCAGAACTACATGCACCCTGCTACTAACCTCCAATACAAGATGCAAACCAGGGCATATAGCCCTTGTATGTCCATGTGTGCATAATCTTTAATAAATTTCTTATTTCTCAGTCTCACGGAATGAAACGTATGCAGTCACCCCCCTTTATGCACCATGTGCATGAGTGAGTGAGAGAGTTCTCACACATACTTATTACTACTCACCTCCGATACATGACGCGGAGCAGGGCGTATAACCCTCGTATCTCCAGGTGAACTGTACAGCGGCTGAGGGGGCGATGTCAGTGGAAAACAGGGGAGAGATGACGTTGATGTCTGCATGGCAGGGGGCCAGGTTACACCGCTGTTCATTCGGAGGGACTATTGCTGATGAGATAAAACAAAACAAAAAACATATCAATATTATCATTAAGATATCAACATGATGAGTGTGTAGCAAGCCAAGTGATGTACGTTTTACTATTGCCACATGTAATGTCTACTAACATAATGCTGCAAGGTCACAATCTTATATCCACCACCCTGCTGGAGAAGCCACAGTAGGGAGTACTTCCTTAGTGCGACGCCCTGGGCACTGAAGCCTTCTGTTTAAAATTCAGAGATTTCCAATGCATCTTCCCTCAGAATAACATCCTCTTGCATATAAAAACTGTGCACACCTTGGAGGTACTGCACAAGAGATATATCTCAAACACTTTTTTCAAATGTAACCTGGGTTGGTGGATAAATGTTGATGGTGGTTTTAATTTTTTTTCAAATCTGAGAATACTTGGTGCAACCATACCTGGACATCTGGAGAATGGCAGGTCATCTCCCACCATTGTTTTGAACAGGGGGAGGAACAGCTTACACCTGACTGGTCTCCGCTGCACACCTGGCCCACAGGTGGTGCTACAGGTGCTCCACTCACCTACCACAAACCTGCATAGATGTATAAAGGTTGTGAAAAATTTAAGTATCACAGGTTGTTTGGTCTGAGCTGGTGTGTTGTGCAAATGGCAGCTATACCTGCAGCTGATATGTATACAGATGTATCAAAAACACAGGGTTCAAAATGAAAGAAAGGTGCCGTGCCAGGGGACTCCAAATGTAAGCATGTCTTTGATACTATATAGGTCTGAATACTTGACCACATACATGTATCCATTTTCAATAATAACTTTGTCATATGATTTTAATGTTGTAGTGTTTTAAAGAAGGCTGTGATAGAAAAGAAGCTATTAATGACAATCACTGAGAAGGATTTAAGGCACCTTTTTCCTTAACAAGACAGTTGAATGTTTCAGGAGAAAAGCACGACTATCTCAATTCCCAAGAATGTTATCATTTTGGGATTGCACTACAATTGCACAATGTTTGTGACCAGGCCATAACTTTCTCATTTCTCACCTTGGTATTTCCATGAAAGGGTCTCCTGTCTGCCTTGGCGGTTGGTGTGTGGAGGAAGACTGGGTGTGGACGAATATTGTTGGGTGTAACTCGTGTACTAAAGATGAACAGAAAACAAATGGCATGATATTAAAGTCAATTTCTATTTTCTCTCCAACCTTAGTATCTCTTTGCCACCCAACAACCAAACCATTGTAATTTGGCCCTTTTTGAAGCCATCCCTACTTTCTACAGCTTCACAAAAATTCCTGACAGAATAGTGATACAATACATTTTTAAATACTGTATATTGGAATAATATAGTTACATGTATTTTCAATGTACAGTCAAGCATATGCATTTATACTAATCTAGTCAGATTCAGGGTTATTTTTTACCTTTTAACGTTATGTCCATATCACCTGATATGAAGTCTAAATTGAAATATCTAGAATATATTTGCACCAAAAAAAAAAAGAATCTATTCACAATGTTCAGGTTTTTTTGACTCAGTTCTCATTCTTGGATGTTATTTCCAGTTGGACCAGGTCCTGCCGAACCAGTACCAACCGGCCTAGTTGTTGACTTACTTTAGTATGTGTATAGTCCTGTCCTGGACAAGTTGACACAACATCAATTAGAGCATATCTAGAATGCCACCCACCCACAACAGGGTGAGATATATTCATCAAAGGATGGAATGTCATTGATGTTGCGATTTTGGGAAGCAGGCATTTTACTGCGAAAAGTTTTTCAATGACGTGCAACAATGAATTCAGAATAACAAATAACATGCTACGTGGAATTAAAGCTACCCATTACGTGTAACATTTAAGAACTTCCCAACAATGTGTAACGTTGAATTAATAGTAGACAGGTACGATTAACAGTGAATCAAAATGGCTCACTTCACCTCATGGAAAAAAGACATGTAGACCCTCATCCCAGGTAAAAGCTGAGTCAAACAACATTACTTTTATTCCCTGACGTCACGATAATCAATATTGCTGGATTCATATGGCAAAAATCACTCTGCCTTTTTATTTCATTAAAAAACTTATTCTCAGTCTCCTCATCTAAAGTAAACTTCCTTGGTCTCCTGAAGTTCTGAGCTGAACTGAAGGAGGGCCTGCATGGGGGGCAGTGATTACGAATTATGCAAAATTTTCACCACCGATTACGAATTACGTTAAATTCTCAGAGCTGATTATGATTTTATGCATTGTGGCTAATGTACTATTATGAATTATGTTGATTTTTGGGGAGGCTGCCTATGGAATACGAAGACTAAAAAGGCCTGATTATGCCTTACGAAAAAGGGCATGCAGGCCCCCCTGAAGTAGTCCCTTACCAGAGTCCAGACAGTGCAAACCCTCTGGGAGACAACTGTTTCTCTCTGCTTACAGACAAATTACTAGAGTAGAATTTATGCTGGGAAAATACAGCTTTTGATGACACAGAAGACATCACAGATGGGGTATAATGACTTTCAATACTTGCCTATTAGAAGGCTGTTGCCTCACATGTAAACATGAAACATTGCTAGCATTTGTACCTCATGCAAGAGATGCCAGAGGGATGGCAAACAGCAAACTAGTGCTTGGAAGTTGGAGATCATATCTGACAATGTATTAACAAAGATCAGTGTTTTCATCCTCTATAACCCTTCAGAGGTCTGCGCCAATTACAAAACAGTAGTAACTGTGACTTAATTAATTAAAACTTAAAAGTAACCTCTCTTTCCACCAGTCAATTGTATGTTACCTTTGGGAGGGCAGGGAAATTGGGTTGGAATACCCAAGAATATTATAGTCTAATTTAAAATTGTCCTTGGAATACCTACATGATCATTTTTGAGCTTCTCTCTGTTATGAGAACCTATTTAGTACAGTATATTGGTGTTATTTACAGGACAGGTCAACAAGAAAAGGTTTAATTAATTGACACTTAGGGGTTAATTAATATTTGATTGGCCACTAAGTGTGTTTTGTAAACATGTTGCAAAACAAAACTAGTATCATTGCTTCCCATGCACTTGATGCAGCATACAAAATGTATCTGACATGACATTAGAAGTCTGCTGTAAGCAATCTTAAAGCAAACGTGGGGTCCAGCTCAACAGGTTATGAGTGTTTTGAGACTTTCTATGTTTTTCTAGTGGTCTGTGTTTTCATTTCTTGGAGAAGCAGATAAGAGATTAAAATGCAGCTCTCCAGTCATTGAACTAACAGACAGAACAACACTTAATGCATATAAAACAGCAGGTGCTGAAGGACCTTGGCCAACCCAGGGCACAGCTCATGCCAGGTTCCATCCTGGTTCTGGCCATCACTGGCTGCCTACATGTGGTTTATCTGGCAAACATGACAAATGAAATTTCATGGTCAATTTCTGGCAGCCCAGGTTTCAGTGAAAGCTACTGGAGACCTGCTTCTCATTAGGCTTAGGGAAAAATTATTGTGTTTCTGGTTACTCTGACAGACCCTAGCAAAAACTCACTGACCCTTAAGGGCGTCGCCGTCGATATCACAAGATCATAAAATTTTCCATCTGACATCTGAATTTCATACCCTAAGAATCGTTATTTGATGCATTTTCAGGAGCGAAATTTTATTGAGTTGAAATCAGGAGAAATATTTGTCCCTCCCTCAAAACATTTTGTTTCTAGTTCCTGGCACACTAGAGACCAGCATATGGCAACAATTGGAGCACATACAGGAGACACAAATATTCTAACTCCAAAGGCAACACCAGTAAACGTTTCTGGTTCTCAGGATTTGAAAAAGTGATGCTTCAGCAGCTTAACTGAGAAGAGAGTCTGTTCAGTGTATTACCCCATTTCCTGTGTCTGACCTTTTCACCTGTCATTCTTTCAATCTTCCTACCAAATGCTACCAACTACCCAAAGCAATTTGTGAGAATACTTCCTACAATTGTGCTACAGTGTATAAGCACATGAAGTGCGCATGACAAACTAGGAAGTTACATTGATTCCTTAATCCAATGTAATCTGTAAATGGACTAAAACAACCTTTCCTCCATTCTGTCCTCTGTCCCTAAAACAAGTAAAAGCCTGTCAGACTTGGTTTCTCATCAGATGGGATTTAAAGCCCCAGACAGGCCCTGAGTGCCCTGTAAGTCTATAGAGTGGCCCTGTGCCATCCGCCCATCAACTCCAGTTATGGCACCAGCCTACATGTAAGCTGCCAAGGTCAGGTCAGGCGGCTCTGGGGGAGGGGAGGCCAGGAAATCATCTTGACAAACGCACAAAGTTCTTCAGAGCAGTTTAAGGCCTGTTTCATTTTCAACAAAATTAAATAGGTTAGGCAGCAATTAAGGGGTTTTGTTTTTGAGAAAAAAAGGTCCAAAAGTCACTTTCCTTTTAGTAATGTTAACATTACCACAACCTGTGCCATTAAGACCCTGGTTCTCATGTATTTCTTTAATCAAGCATACATTTACTAAATACATAATCTATTCATCTTTAAGTTGCAATTTTGACTGAGTAATTTCAAGAGACAGCTCTGTGGATGGAGGCTGTCTGAAGCCTAATTAACAAAGGGAAATCACAATAAGCCTCTGTCAGTCTCACCACATCAGTTTACCTTCTGGCCATCTAGAGGAAGACTGATCACCCTTCAACCCTGTCTGTGGCCTGTTTGTGCTTTGGGACTCAAAACTCACAGGCAAACAGGATTCTAGCAAGTTGAACAGAAGGGTCTGTATGGGGGGATCTGAGCAACGCCACCACGCTTAGTGGTAAATTCAGGCCGGCCGGCAAATTGAGTTGTTCTTGAATAAGGCTGTTGGGAATGACTTCTTTGGAATGTTCTAATTTTTATATTCATGAGGTGTCTGTCAAAACTGGTCTGTAGACCTTACATGCTCTGTGTAATGATTTTGGGGCAATGCGTTGTTTGGCCATGAGATACGAAGAATTTCTAACAGAACAATGACTTCAGGAATGAAAAATAACATGCTATGTGGAATTAAAGCAACCGATTACACTGCACAAAGAATTTCCCAACAATTTTCTTGAATTAAAGCAGCCAGCTACGATTAACAGTGAATTGAAATGGCTCACTACGCCTCACGGAAAACAGCATGCAGACTCTAAAAACAGGCTCTTACTAGTTCTAGCAAGTTGTACCGGAGCTGCGGAGGTCTACAGAGGCCAAATAACACAGCAAAGCAAACAAGGAGGGACATGTGTTCACTTTGGAGTTTACCTGATAGATAGTTAAGGGTCAACCCTGCAATGTTGCTCATATATATCTCAGTTAAACTGCCAGAGAAAACTGTGTCCCGACAAGGAAGACTTCCACAAATGCTTGTTCCAAGGGCCTGCTAGGTCGCATCTAGCTTGTTGTATCCATTCGAGAGCCACCATACACAGACATTCAACATTTAAATACAGAAAAGCAAGGTCACACCTTTCAAAATAGCTAGATGTCAGAACTACTGTATAATGTTACAATTATATGTAAAGTTACTACTATTAGTCCTGGTACTAAGTTGTACATTTGTAAGTTACAGCACTAGTACTACTAATGGATCTGAGTTTTCTGATATCAGTAAATCAAATAAATGACTTTTCATGCAAAAACTTTTCCTCTGTTGGAGATAGGACTCCTGTACTTTTTAATTTCCACAAGGACAAAAATGGCATACATTCATATTGAGTTGACTGACCTCAAATGCCCCTATGACACAGATAATGCCCTTGGGCTGTAACATAATTATGTCAACAAAGGCTGATCTGTTTCTCCACACATGGTAACAATTTATTCAACACAGGACATTTCCTATGCTAGATCACTATCTTGACTTGAGTCTCAATTTCATAATTGGTGCCTTTATAATATGGGATCAAGTTGATCCATAGATTACAGTGCTAATGATCTGTTTTGAGTCTATTTTGACACATAATCCATGTTCTTAATGGGATACACTGTTATTACAAAAGGGTTGGAATGAAACCTCCATGGCAAAATATGAGGACTGAACAAACATTCAAATCTATAAAAAATAAAAATCAAACGTCTCCCTCAATTACATAATGGAATATCCCTAAAAAGGTTAGGCAAGACTTGGAAACATTCATAGTACATGTAACTGTTACATTATCCTAAAGTATTGCTTGATTTTAAACATTTAACCACTTCTCTTGCTGTTTTGGTTACTTAACAGCGGTAATTAAGTAACAAAATTATAGAGGTACTTATAGATCGGTTACTCGGGAAATATTGACAGACCAAATGACAAATGTTTCTTTCCAGACAGTGACAAACAGTAGCGCTCGTCCCTGTCCCTAATTATCTCTTATCAGCATCATCAGGATGGTTACATGGCTACAATTTGTCACTTGCGATCACTGATATCACATGATTCACATCAATCACCAACCACAACGTGGGAAATATATTTTCCGAGTAGGTTTCAATCTTGATGTAATGTTTATCAACATCAAACTGATTACGGGATTTCCTGCCTTGACCCGCATAACCCACGAAACGAAGAGAAAACAAACAACTCTCTATTAAACTTCTTCCCTCTTTCGCCTTACTCCTTATTGATGGCTTATCAGTGGTCCAAATTCCCGATCACTTCCCTTTTCACTCACGGACAATATCAAATATTTCTCAAAGATTGACGAGCTTGCTCCGCCATGTAACGGTTCAGGGGAGCCACACATATAACACATGACATCAGGGACAACAAGAGAAGACTGAGACTTACCAGTCGGTAGGATTAGCAGGAAAATATTCAGGATTCTGCGGAGGACATCCATGGCTCTCGGGTTGCGTCTCCGGTCAGGAAAGGTGCCCGAAGCTCATTCAACTTGCACTTGACCGTGGGTAATACGGCTGTAGTCCACCGCGTCCAGCCCGATCCAAAATGGCAATGGCTGGGTTGATTACCTCCGGGAATCCGCGGTGGGGTGTGTGTGTGAAACCGGAGCTGGCCGCCGGTATTTCCCCGTACAGGACCGTCCGACAAGGTAAACACACATGGCCTACTGGCGCTGCAGGATAATTCATGTGACATGACAGCGGCATGGCAGGCATCGTAACGGCCCATCTCCTGGATGTTTGTACACAAGGCCCGCCCGAGGGGCTGGGAAGGTCCCTGCCGCTCCGACACAGTTAGAAAGGCAGCAGAAATAACAACTGAAATAGGTCATAACATCACAGGCCCCCAGGGGGCACGACCCTTCAAGAATCCGGGAAAATAAAATAATCTCGCACCCCAAAGAGTCGTGGTGAATACATACAGTATAAAGACATGGTAAATGTTACTGAGAGAACCAAAACATCTTTCTCCTGTGCACGTCTAGTAGTTCTACATGTAGTCTATTACTGTCATATCATGTCGACCCTCTTTTCCGTACTTGCCCTTTTTTCTCCATTTCAACAACACATTGGTTCTCCCTGGTTATATAATAGGAAGAAGTGCACAAAGTTTGCTTCTGTATAAAGATCGTCCTTCCGAAATAGTGCCATGACAAATCAATTCATATTTCCTTGCACTAGTTGCAGACTAGAAAAGGAACTTACCGAAAAGTAAATTTTCCGCACTAATAATAAGTCTGCCAGAGGCTAAAATTGTAAAAACTCAACTCAATTTACCTCGAAGAATCTTTGACACCTCTACCGCATACAGCATTGAATGAAATAATTACTAACGAAGTCTCAAGGCCTCAAGGAATGACGAGTGTTTCAAGAAAGCTAGCGCTAGATGTTTCCTTTTTTCGTTCTTCCGCCTTCCTTTCATCTTGTGACTTTCTTTGTCCTTGCTTGTTTCTTATACCACGCGTCATTGGTAGAAGTCATGAACCGGATCTAAAGAGCCTGATGTCTGTTTGTACAGTTGACATCATTTCTAACGAGGGGCAAAGTACGATGAACTCGCTCATCCTTTAATGTGCAGTATAATCAGCAAACGGGAATACCAGCGTTACATGTATGACAAAACATCGATAATGATAATGATAACAATGATAAAGATCATGAAGATGGTCTGTTTCAATACTATAACGTACGAGTATTGGAGGTGTAATAACGCTCTGATGCTCCTATAGATTTTAATCGCTATTTCTAAATGTAATTCTACCTTTTAAGATTGATAAATTTATATATTTTGTCGAAATATGTTGTCAAAACAAGCCTCGCCATCCAGCCATCGCGGCTGCCAGGAAACTTGTTAGTGTTCCTATGTTCTTGTTTGCTGAACAAACCAGTCTACCACTACCATCATCGCATCGGATGATGATAATACTATAATAGTAAATATGGCAATGATGATGATGGTAATGATGGTAGACCGGATGGCACACATGTCACCCGCGTGAACATGTAATAAAAGCATTGCTCTTGAAAGCTCTTCGTTTCCTCTTCTGATGAAAGTATCGGTTTTGAAAGGTCCTGCTTTTTTTTGTTGCAATGAAGTACCATGGGTGCAATAGCAGTAATAAAATTCAGAGCGAGTGAATCTGGTGGGGCAAGAGTTGACGAACGTAATTTGGTTTGTAAGATTTGGTAAGATTTTTCTATGTCCAGTATGTTGCCACTAATGTAGGATACAGTCTTTACAATATACACAGATAGGTAGATACATTGGATAATGTTTAGCACGGTAGTTGAACGTTAGCCCTCCACAATTTTATATGCATTACATAACGGTGTACCTATGACCAAGGAGGTTAAAAATCAAATTAAAGCCATTCATTAAAGCTCCTTCCTACATAGCTTTGTATGCAGGCTAAATCTCACATTCATCTACCTGTAATACACCTTTAATAGTCCTGTACTTTTGCCGTATCACCAAAGTGTCTGCATGTAGTTACGTCCGATCGAATGTCATCCTGTCGAAACAAGTGACGGAAGTCTACTCTCGGTACGCTTTTCGTTGTAGTTTTTTGGCGACGCTTTAGGGGCGGAGCGAGCCTGCTTCACTGTTCGTCACAGTCATTCCTCGCGGTCAAGACTTCAGAATCTGTAATGATCCACGCATAGATCTATGCGTCTCAAACGCGGAAGTGGTGATTTGTTTTCTGGGTTTATAGTCTTTTGTACATGTCCCTTTTGCCTTGTACATATTGTGTGGAATAGCCCCATCACTGTGTAATAGTCTCAAACGGCACTTTTGTCAGCGTCGATCTCACCGGCGTGCTGGAGGATGTGCTGTTTCAAATAAGACAATCGGGCTGCAGAATAGCCGCACACGTCACAGTTATACGGCTTCTCGGCCGCGTGCGTGGTCACGTGCACGTTCAGGTTTGACTTGGTTGCCGCCGCGTATTCGCAAACGTCACACTTGTACGGCCTGTCGCCGGTGTGCGTGGACAGGTGCCGCTTCAAAGTTGACTTCAGCGCTGCAGAATAATCGCAAACTTCACACTTGTACGGCTTTTCGCCCGTGTGTGTGGAAATGTGCCGTTTTAACGTCGACTTCTGTGCTGCGGAATAACTGCAGACATTACATTTGTACGGCTTTTCCCCGGAGTGGACCATGGCGTGCTG
>NW_017802802.1:734543-736438 GCF_001625305.1 Branchiostoma belcheri
ACTTCCATCCACACATACAAAAGTTATCCTGCTCACAAGAAAAATTAACAAAATGCCCCCTGTAGTCACAACGAAACCCCCCACGAAGCTCAGTAACGAACTTAACCTTGGTCCCGACAATAGTAAGCACCACACCAAGAATTATAATCAACATTTTACAAATACTTGAGTTATCTTGCTAACAAGCCACAAACACAAAAGGTGCACTAACGTGACGCACGGACCCCCCACGAAGCCAAAACTTGTTCTTGACTTCGGCCTTAACAGCGGTAATCTGCCTGCCAAAAATCATGGACGTCGAATCATGCCTTCCAGAGTTATATCGCAAAATCCGCAGTTCCCCACACTCCGGCGAGACAATTTCATAGTCCTTCTGACGAAGACAATAAGTTTTTGAGGCATCTCCAAAAGTGCTTTCCAGCGACGGCCTTTCAAAGTAGCCTGGTTCAACAGCGACCCTAGCGGCCCGTTGAAGGACGACAAACACCTGGAAACCGTGAGGCTGCAGTGACTCTCCCACTATGTCCATGCAAGCGATAGTCGCTAAACTACTGAGATTCCGTGGTTCCAGAGTTTTCAGAGTATTTTATGTGTGGGACACAACACCAGCCACAGCTGCCTGTGCCCCACGTGTATTGTACTGCACATGTTACAATTCTAATAAATCAAATCAAATCAGATCTTGCGGTTGTTATGTGGTAGCTTATCGGTTGTTATGTGATATATGTTGGGGGATTTGTGATCAGATCTTGGCGCCCAGTCAAAAACCGACTTGTTTGCCTTGGAATGCGCAGAAAGGTAGGGCAACGAATAACCTAACGCCCAGCGTTTACCTCGGTGTGATTTTCAATGTGCCTATTGTACCTATTCCTGGAAAAACAACCCGTGATATTAGTCGACCAGAACAACGCCCTTAAACCAGAATGCCCCGAACGTTGTTTGGCTCTGTGGAATGCGCAAAAAAGGGTCGGGTGACAATTATGGGATCGTCCTTTTTGTGCTATTTTGTAATTGTCTAGTAGATGTGACACAGACACACTGAGAACATTACGGAACATTCTTCAGGACAGCAGTTCTCCCCTGAACGAGTGCCACATCCCAGTCCCACCGTGTGTCAACCGCTACAGTCTACGGCGAGGTCGCTTCCGGGCAATTGAGCTTAATACTATAACGAATGCGTACCGTAAAGAATATCAGAAGTGCAGGGGTTTGGATGATATTAGAGCTTACGTTTGAATGTTGTAATAGAGGTACATTTAAATTTTAAACTCATTTGGCTCAGGGCGGTTCTAAATAGTAATATGTAATCGAGAGTTTTGGCGAGTTTCATAATTGCGATAAAGTGTACGTTAAACGGGTCGAGGGCAAGTGGGATGGAAGAGTTTGTATTTGAAAATAAGAGGGATTTTAGTCTGAATGAAGCCCTTAAAGCTTTCTTAAGTTGTTTTATAACTCGATTAAATGAACCTGACGGGGTTACATCTACTCCTAGATATGTGTAGTGATTTGTAATTTTTATGTTGTGGCCCTGTGTTTTGTCTTTGTTTATTGACAACTTCAAAAAGAAACAAAATTGGCCGAGTATTCGCAGGCATTCTTTAGGTCCAGCTTCAGATTTGGATACAAGACCAATGTCGTCCGCCAATACCGGGCTTACTGCAATGGGCATTTTTGGACCAGACTATAAGCCTTTCCGCATTAAATACCTCCTTGGTGCTTCCCTCCCTCATGAATTCATTAATCGTATAATCATTATAGAGGTATAAAAGTTGTCTTACCTTTTTAAGAGAATAGGAGGACAGACGGTTGAGCACAGTTGTTATCCCGTAGAAGCCCCTGTCGGTGTCTGTGACTGAATGATCTTTGAACTTACTAGTGCTATACGGCGAATTATT
>NW_017802802.1:736458-750599 GCF_001625305.1 Branchiostoma belcheri
AAAGACCGTAAAAGTAGAAAGACGTATTAAAAACGCGAAAATACTGCCAAAATACCGAGCGACCCTACCTCTGCTTGGAGAGTACGTGTATACCAGATGTTCAGTGTCTGTATCAAGTCTGCCAAGACGGACTCATTTCCGTCAACAAGACGATTCGGCCGCAGGGTTATCTCCAGATTTACCTAATCGTTTCCTGATAAACCTTAAAATTCCGCTTCTTTAATCACGGTAATGATCCCGTCTCGTCTGGCCGGGGTCCCAGTAGAGGCGCCGCGCCCTCCCACTCTTTCCTGCAATTAGCAAAAATGTAAGCTTCAAAGTTTCAATGGGAGCGCATACAGGGGTGCCAGAGTCACTGAGTATACAGTGCAACTTTACGGAATAGAGTGCAATTTTACGGAATAGAGTGCAATTTTACGGAATACAGTGCAATTTTACTAGTAATTGCACTGTATTCCGTAAAATTGCTCTGTATACTAATACGATCGCACTGTATTCCGTAAAAGTTTACGACAGTCGTATACTTTATACTAATACGATTGCACTGTATTCCGTAAAATGGCTCAGTATTGCACTGTGCAGTGTTCCGTAGAATTGCACTATATTCCGTAAAATTGCACTATATACCGTAAAATTGCACTGCATACTCTGGCACCCCTGGCATACCTTTAGTCTGAGCAAAGAACTTCAAGTTCATATCTGAGACCTTTAATGTAAAATATGCACAGTAGATACTTGCATTCACAAAAACGGGACCGAGCCGTCTGGAAAACGATCTACTTTAATATTATACACATTATATGAGATCGTTCTTCAGTGTTTTATTCGTCAATTGTACAATTTGTCAATGGGATCATATGCATGCATGCCATACCAAACGTCACACTTTTTAAAGTTACTATACATAACTCTATAAGTTACCGTTCAAATAGACTACAAGTAAACTTTGGGGTCAAATGTAACATTGGAGGGAAAAAATTACAGATTTTGAAAAAGGTCTAAAAATGTTCGATAAAAAAATCATTTCCACGATATGTCTCAGCTACCATCGATGCCATCAGTGTAAAATAGCGTTGACATATTCCCATAACAACCGTATGCATTGTATGACACTTCCAGAATTAGTTATAACTAATTATAATAAATTAATAAAAAAAGTAATTAATTATATAATATATTATAATAAAAATAATTATATAATATATTATATAATTAATTATAATAAAATCAAAATGTGTGTAATATTTAGCTTCATACCATTTTTCTTTTATCATTATATGAAATTCCTGTAGATATTAACTATTATGCAAAAGATATCCTTTAGCTCGCGAAGCAGATGTACAGCGACCCGGATCTCCCCTCCCTTTTCCGATTCCTCATCCCGCGGTGTCCCCAGTACGAAGGACGAAAACGACAAAATTTGTGCTCAACGAAGGAATTGAATTCAACAGAGAAGGGACTAATTTCAACAGAGAATGAGCTAAATTCAACAGCGAAGGGGCTGTGCTCAGCGAACGTCCTGTGCTCAGCGAACGCACTGTGCTCAGCGAAGGGGCTGTGCTCAGCGAACGTACTGTGCTCAGCGAAGGCGCTGTGCTCAGCGAAGGGGCTGTGTTCAGCGAACGCACTGTGCTCAGCGAAGGGGCTGTGTTCAGCGAATGCGCCGTGTTCAACGAAGGGGCTGAGCTCAGCGAAGGACCTGTGCTCGGTGCACCGTGGAGGCGCTGTGCTTTAGCGAAGGGACTGTGCTCTGAGTGTTGATGCCCTAACATCCCTAATTGTAGAAGATATCGCACAATTTTTTTTCCTTGTCCAATCAGGCCCGACAGTCCTACAATTTATCCGACAGTCCTGCAATTTATGCAACAACCGGATTCAAAATAACAATCATGAACTTTCAACTTCAAGATGATTGTTATAAAATAGAGGAATGAATGACGACCTTTATTGGGCATTTCGCCACCCTTAGTATAGGTCACAACAAATCAAGACAAGACGAACAGATACATATACACAGTCTATTTGTATTTGTAAATCTTGGAGAGTGTTTTGGTTTATTACGGCCCCACGCACTATGAATGATACATACAGTGCAGTACTCTCCAAGCAGAGGTTTGGGTTTGGGGTTATTTTTTGTTCGTTTTTAATTTTAGCCTTTTTTTATCGGGGTTTCTTTTTTGCACTGGAATTTCTTTTCACCCAAAAAGAACCTCGTTAAAAAGCCTACAAACACGCAAATAACCCAAAACCCAAACCTCTGCTTGGAGAGTAACAGTGTAGCCCTTCTGGCTTCTCCCAGCTGGCTTCTCCTAACTGTTTTACTGGCTCCTTGGAGCTAGCTCTTACGCTTTATACATGGATCACGTCACTTCAGAAAAAGTACCGCATTCCAAAATGATATAGCTTGGCTTAGATCGGTTATCCGCATTTGTAAATTTTGGATGATAGGGTTTACGGCCCCACTAACTATGAACAAAAGGACACTGTACAGAATGTATAATGTACTTGCTGTGAATAATACACACAGTGCAAACCTTTCGACCTCTTGTTTTAGTTGACTGTACTAAAGTGTTTTGAAGGTGACGCGAGCCATGTGTTTGTAGTCATCCTGCGTGGGATCGCCCAAACCATTGTACTAAACAGAGACCATGGTCTCGTGCTTTTCATGGTGCTTCGGTCTGATACATTCCTTTGTACAAGGGGGTTGTTTTCTTACGACACAAGACCATCTTTTACCTTTGCTACAATGAAACACCAACCAAAGAAGATTCTTACCAGACACGTACGCTGCCAACACTGGAATTTACTATTATATATAATATTAGTAAACTTTTTACGAGTTTTTTATTTATTCAATATGCTGTTATCTGATTGTCAATGAACCGCTATTGTTCTCATGCTGAGACTCGTGCGGAATGCAGGAAATCGCACCTCTGTGCCAATCGTCCCTAAGCGGTTGACAAAGGTCATTAGGTGATTTCGAGCTTTGGATTAGGGTGGGTCTTTTGACAACCAAGGACTTGTGACAACTTTTACGCTTTTATACGGAATTGAATTTTCTAGAAACACAATCACTAAAGTCATCTTGATACAAATTACAAGATGTCAAACAGCTTTCCTACGCCAAACGCCATGGAGAGCACACGACAAGTTTGGGATATCCCACGTAGTATGAATACAAACACATGGTTCGCGTCACCTTCAAAAACACTTAATAAGTATAGTACAGTCAATGCGTGTAAAACAGCTCTATAAGCTAGAGTGGCTGCACTGTATGTATCAATCACAGTGAGTGGGGCCGTAAAACCAAAACACTATCATCCAAGATTTACAAATGCGGATAACGGATCTAAGCCAAGCTATATCATTCTGGAATGCGGTACTTTTTTTGAAGTGACGTGATCCATGTATATGTTTTCATAGTGCGTAGAGCTAGCTCCAAGGAGCCAGTAAAACAGTTAGGAGAAGCCAGAAGGGCTGCACTGTTACTCCCCAAGCAGAGGTTTGGGTTTTGGGTTATTTTGCGTGTTTGTAGGCTTTTTAACGAGGTTCTTTTTGGGTGAAAAGAAATTCCAGTGCAAAAAAGAAACCCCGATAAAAAAAGGCTAAAATTAAAAACGAACAAAAATAACCCCAAACCCAAACCTCTGCTTGGAGAGTACTGCACTGTATGTATCATTCATAGTGCGTGGGGCCGTAATAAACCAAAACACTCTCCAAGATTTACAAATACAAATAGACTGTGTATATGTATCTGTTCGTCTTGTCTTGATTTGTTGTGACATATACTATAAGGGTGGCGAAATGCCCAATAAAGGTCGTCATTCATTCCTCTATTTTATAACAATCATCTTGAAGTTGAAAGTTCATGATTGTTATTTTGAATCCGGTTGTTGCATAAATTGCAGGACTGTCGGATAAATTGTAGGACTGTCGGGCCTGATTGGACAAGGAAAAAAAAATTGTGCGATATCTTCTACAATTAGGGATGTTAGGGCATCAACACTCAGAGCACAGTCCCTTCGCTAAAGCACAGCGCCTCCACGGTGCACCGAGCACAGGTCCTTCGCTGAGCTCAGCCCCTTCGCTGAGCACAGCGCCTTCGCTGAGCACAGTGCGTTCGCTGAGCACAGCTCCTTCGTTGAACACGGCGCATTCGCTGAACACAGCCCTTCGCTGAGCACAGTGCGTTCGCTGAACACAGCCCCTTCGCTGAGCACAGCGCCTTCGCTGAACACAGCGCCTTCGCTGAGCACAGCCCCTTCGCTGAGCACAGTGCGTTCGCTGAGCACAGGACGTTCGCTGAGCACAGCCCCTTCGCTGTTGAATTTAGCTCATTCTCTGTTGAAATTAGTCCCTTCTCTGTTGAATTCAATTCCTTCGTTGAGCACAAATTTTGTCGTTTTCGTCCTTCGTACCCCAGGCGTCGGTGCCCTAATCAATCCTGCTTGACAGCCGGCCCCCCGACGGTCGTACCCCGGAGCAGCTGACACTACCAGCCGCCTCACACCGCTCCAAACGCCGCGCAGGACTTGGCACCTACTCACACATAAGCACACTTTTTTATAAGGCTCCTCCGTGACCGGTCTCTCCACTCAACCCATCGCCCTCACCCTCGCAGTGTGGCCGGTCCACAGGCGAAGTGAACCAAGCACAGGTACGAGTTTTTATCCCTTGACTTGGGGGAAGCCGTTTTTTTGACGAGCAGTCACTCCACAAACCGTTGTTTGTTTTTCTATGTTGATGTTGGGTCTCCCATGGAGAGTTCGCTGCAAACTTTGCTTGTCCATTTTTTTTCGCTCTCTCTCTCTCTGACTTGGCGCCCGTTCTCTTTCTTCCCAGCCATAACAGAACGACAAAATGCTCCCCACACTCGCCATCGTCCTCGTGGCTCTGGTCTGCTCGAGCGTCGGCAGAGTTACCGGTAAGTGGCCACATGAACTTGGGTCTGTGGGGCGTTTTATAAGGGCACCGGGGAACTAGCACTGAACTGGACGGTTCTGAAATTTGCCTTCCTCTGCCCGCGCTCTATATCTTGTGGTTCATTTTGGTGAAATATGTGCTAACCACAGAACCATAACTGGGTAAGTGTTGCAAATGATGCAGAAAACGATCTAGATGTGCAACGTTTCCCACTTTCTTCTGTTTGGATAATTTTTCTCCACAAGTCGTCTTGTCTAGACGTATCAGCGGGTACGCAGAGCCCGTACCTGGCGATTTGGGCCAAACTGTAGCCCTGTGCGACGAACCGGCTCTTCTCTAGCTCTCACGGAAAGAAGAAAGAATTCTTTTCTCCGCGTTTAGCCTAGGTAAACTCCCCAAGGACATCAGTCCTTCAGCACGGTGCCTCCTGTGGAGTATTTCCCCAATGTTCACATAGACCAGTCGCACACAAGTTACGTACACTGTGGGCAATTTCAACGTTAAAGGACACTTTTAAGCTAGAGTACAGTAGAATAGTGCTACATGTGGGCCGATTCGTTTGATTGAAATATTGGTCTGCTTTACAGTGAAGTTTGAGTAGAGAGAGATAGAAGAAGCCGTGTGTGCTTCCGGAGCTTCAATCCCTACGTTTACTTCGGTGATACTAGTTTCCAGGCCTTTTTGTCTATTGATCTTTCCAAAGCTCGTCTCTTGTCTGGTTGCCAAATGGGAAAAGGACGGAATTGTATCCTATAAACAACCTTGAACCCTTCCCATCTGTAAACTTCTTCATGCTGGTAAAATTAAAACGGGCTTAAACCCGACTGCCCTGCCAGGCAGGCCAGCCCGCCGCGGGCGACGACAGAATCGCGGTGACCTCAAGATGACATTCACCCTGGCCGTAGTCCATCAGCTAAAGAACGGTGTAGCCTGGGCTCCAGTCTATCGCGGTTGGGGCGGGTTCTCCTCGGCGGGGCAGCGGAAGCTCTTCCCCGCCCGACTCAGCTAGGTTCCCCGGGAGGTACTTCAATTTGCCTCACCGCGTACTAAACTCGAACACCAGGGGGCCTGTTGAGCTGGACGGGTGAAAACTATCAGAGCCCCGAAGACAGCCTACGCCAACCACGATAGACTGGATACCAGGCTAAGAACGATGCAGAACGGTCTATTTGAGGAGGTAGTGGGGGTGACGTAGTACAGTAGCCACATCTGGACATCTGGGATGGTCTCGCGTCACGAGCCGGTAGCCTCGGTTTGGAAAACCGCTTAATATGCCACCGCGGCTCGCGGCACTGGCACGAGCGGCGGTTCTATAATGCCGTCAAACCAAGATGGCGTCGACCACCCGCGGGATTTTTTCCTGCTATTGACAGGCTGTAGACTGTCAGTACATGGATTATCCCCGCTACTGACTGCATTGCTGTACATAGCAAGAATATTTAGTTATGGAATCATAGAAACAAAACAATAAATGCCTGTATCACAAGGCCCTGGTCTCCATACACGAGTTGGGCTAAAAAGACCACCTGAGATAACATTAACGGAAGGGGTCCTTAGTGCCTAGTCGGGCTGGAGTCCAAAGTCCGGCATAGTTAAGTCATAATGGAAACTGCCACGAGAGGATGAAATTCAAAATGCTGTCTGACCCTGTCTATTTGGCCCTGGTCTCTATACCAGTTGGGCAAACAAGACCATCTGAGTTTAATATGTTTTACGGGAGGGGTCCTTAGTCGGGCTGGAGTCCAAAGTCCGTCATAATGGAAAACTGCCACGAGAGGCGGAAATTCAAAATGCTGTCTCTTTTCGAGGGCAAGGACTTTTAGAATAAAACCTTTTGGTTTTCTCAACTCCACAGTACCCGTACTGTTATATTTGATACCAATATTAACACCAGTGTGCTTAATTAACCCAAAGAGCCACGCCTCCAATGTCTTATAATGTGGAACTGCCACGAGAGGCGGACATTCAAAACGCTGTCTCTTTTCAAGGAGAAAGACTTTTAGAATACAACTTTTTTGCTTTACCAACTCCACAGTACCCGTACTGTTATATGTGATACCAATATTAACACCAGTGTGCTTAATTAACCCAAAGAGCCACGCCTCCAATGTCTTATAATGGAAACTGCCACGAGAGGCGGAAATTACAAATGCTGTCTCTTTTCAAGGAGAAAGACTTTTAGAATACAACTTTTTGGCTTTCTCCTTTCTACGGTACCCGCACTGTTATATCTGATACCCATCGTAACACCAGTGTGTTTAATTAACCCAAAGAGCCACGTGCACGCCCCAAATGTCTCATAATGGGAACTGCCACGAGAGGCGGAAGTTCTAAACGCTGTCTCTTTTCGACGAGGAAGGCTTTAAGAGTAGAACTCTTTACCAACTCCACAGTACCCGTACTGTTATATTTGATACCCATATTAACACCAGTGTGCTTAATTAACCCAAAGAGCCACGCCCCTAATGCCTTATAAAAAAAAACGCCACGAGGGGCGGAAATTCAAAATGCTGTCTCTTTTCGACGAGAAAAACTTCTAGAATAGAACTTGACTCCGACATCTACGCAGTACCCACAGTTTCATCTGATGTGTATCTTACCACCAGTGTGCTTAATCAACTCGGTGACCCCACAGTGCGGTGACCCCAAGCAAAGTTTTATGTCCCCCATCTCTTTAATGTGACATTCCAATTTCCGGTGGCACGAGCGGCGGTGCCACGAGCCGCGGTGCCACGAGCGGCGGTTCTCTCGGCTCGAGCTCATCCCTACTCCATCTGGAAACAGTTGTGTTGTGGGGGGAGCTCACCTCCTGTCCTCTAATCTGTGACTTGTGACCTCTGAAAGTCCAGAGGCAGGTTCGAACAAAGCGATCTGGAACGACCACGGCCGTCTCAGAACATGTAAAATGTCCCCACGAACGAGGGGGAGTGCGTAGAACTCATTTCTGGAGTTAAACTGAACTATATATATGACAGACGTTTAAAGCTTCAGGTGGTGGATAAGATTTTGGAAGCCTTCCATAAAATCCATAAAAGTAGCTCGCGGTGCTAAAGTTTTAGAGAGCCATTAGCCTTTGGAGACTTGTGATTTATCTCTCCATCTAGTAGGCTGCTAGACCAAGGAACACATAAACCCCTCCTCCACCATAACGTATGATTGTCGTAGGAATCATAATGTAAATATGCAATGATAAAAATCTCTGCCTAAACGCCTTTGACACACAGAAGGAAATTCGAGGCTCTGGTTTCAGACATCTGCGCCCAAGTTTGACAGTGATAAAAAGATTCTTCGCTGTTGCCTGGCATTTGCGAGAAATCGCGTGAATCACGGGGTGACTTCGGGGCCAGGAGAACACAGACTCACCGCGATCAGACGTGCCAGAGCCCGCTTTAATTGGCCCCCGAAAAGGCGTAATTCTCCTAGGGAGGGACAAAGTTTCATGGGAACTGAAACTCGACTTCCCCTGTGGATGTGAGGTCCTACACAGCCTATGACAGCTCCTGTCGCCCTGGGTCACTGCTCTGCCTTGAAACCATTTATTTTCTGGTCTTAAAGGCATCCAATGCAATATTTCAGGGCGGCAAACCCGTCAATTTTCTGGCCATTCCTTCAATGTAGTAAATTTGATCAACCCTATCCCATAGCATATTGATATCTGACGGAAAACTGTTGCTTGTTTTGTATCGTAGGCTGGTTCTAGCTATTTATGGGTGGTACCCCTAAAATAAAGGGACTCATCACATGGTTTGTTTTGGGGCTATCTCAAACGCTTGAAGTATGAAATGATGACGAAAGTGTGCTAAGAAACTGCAGTTAATGTCAATGTCATATTTTTTGTTTTGTTTCCCTGAAATTGCATTGGATGCATTTAATGACACGATTTACGATCTGTAAAGTTGTAAATCAAAATACAGTCTGTAGTGAAGGCAATGAAACCAGGTACTATTTGATTATATATGAACCCAAATTAGCAGATACTAGATCTAGTAATAAATCATAAAATACTGGTTATCTGAAATCATACAAAATCAGTTGTGCATAGTGAATAACCAACGTAACAAGGAACGTTTCACAAAAATAAAACTACTTTTTTTTTCAAAACTTTTTTATTCGCACGCGCGCATCGATTTTGGGGTTCCCAGAGGATGTCATCCATAACATCAAATCAACATGGCCTAATAGACAAACACTTCTAAAAAAACATTGTCCAGGCTATTACGAAATTCCAGGTCAATGTATCAAGAGTCCATTACCGGTAGTGAATGACACCATTCCTACATCCGATATGACCGTTGATTAAACTGGACCGCTATAGCTGGAGGCCACCCACGTCTAGTCGCTGTAGACTTTTAGTTTCAGGTTTGCATGTGGTCACTGAATGACGACCTTTCTTGCTAATCTTGCACATTTTTGCCACACTGAGCTATAAATTGCAGGTCACAACAAAACATAATGAACAGAAACAGATACAGTTAACTGAGGATACAAATTGAAACTATCATTTACTAGTTCTCCTCGCTTTTCAGTTATAGTAGAGGTAAAAGAACAGGTATGTTTTTCGATGGAAGGTTTGTCTAGTTGCATTAGGAACGTTATTAACATATGGTGTACGTGTAATGTATGCCATCAAGGACAATGGTACATTTGTTGGACTCTGCCTTGCCTCATAGCTAGGCGTAGGCCAAAAAGTATGATAATTTCTAAATGAGCAGCAGTAACGTCTTCATCTGTTTTGTAGCTTTGCAGCACTGCCAGCACATCCTCTGTCAATTCCTGAACAATATCAATCCAAGATATTCTGAGAAAGACGGAAGGCGAACGACGGTACTACTGGCCCTCTAGGCCACAGCAAGTAAATTTTATAGATGACATCCTCCGCAGACTCAAAATCTAAAGCGAGCGGGCGAAAACAGACATGTTTGCCCAATTTCGGCATGGTTACCACTGTCAGAAGGCAACAAAATTTGCTTGGTTTTTTTTCCAATTTTTTCAAATTGGACGCCCGAGTTACCATTTCCGCCCGGAGAAATAGCCTATTTGCCAGACCCCCGTTCGACACAGCACTCCCTTCGGTTGGGGGAAGCCACAAGGCCCGATCCCAGCACCTGGGGGTCTAATTTACCTCTCGAGACAGAGTCTATCTAAGGGCAGGTCTATCCAAGGGCGTTCTGAAGCTCCTTGGTCTGTCGTAAAATTTTCGGAGCCAGCCTGCCCCTGGCAACAGTCTGGCACCCAGGCTACCACAGGTTTGGTAATCAGGCTGGCCCGCTGTCTTCGGCATGTGCCGGAAGTGCCCTGCCGTTTCCTCAGGTTTAGCGGGACTCGGGGTTACCCTAGGTCGGCGCCAAGGTCATGACCTTGTTTCCTGGTTACCCACAACTCCTCAGGAGAAAGGAAATACATCAGCTGGACTGAAATATATAGAAGACTATTTCAGGTCCATAGCACACATGATGTGAGGAAATAACGTTGTTTCATTGCCTTTTAACCTTCTTGTCGAATGTAATAATATTACATTCGACAAGAAGGTTATGTTTTCGTCTCCCCCCTCTCTCTATGTGTGTGAGTGTGTGTGTGTGTGTGTGTGTGTGTGTGTGTGTGTGTGTGTGTGTGTGTGTGTGTGTGTGTGTGTGTGTGTGTGTGTGTGTGTGTGTGTGCGTGAATAACTCGAGAAGGCAAAGATGAATCATTATCATATTTGACATGCGGGTAGGGTTTGGTAACTTGGAGGAAGAAACGAATAGATTTTGGGCGCCCTAGCGACTTTCCTCGGAACTCTAATTATTTCATTGTTCCCTTGCCTTATTTTAGTTAACTATGATCTCTCTATTAAGTCTTCATTCAAGGCCAGCTACCTTTTTCAATGTCATTAACTTAACATTATGAAATGCCATCTTACAACTTGCGATGAGTGGGGTCGTGTGGCGTAGCGGCAGAGTGCGCGACTCGGAACTAAGAGTCCCGGGTTCGAGTTCTGACATGCCACCGATCTTGTGCCCTTGGGAAAGGCACTTTACACGACTTTCCTCACTTAGCTCAGGTGAAAATGAGTACTGTCCTGCCATGTATTTGTCCCCTGTGTTGGTGGCGGCATTAATATAAGTTGAAAAAACTTGAGTGTGCCGTCACCACGTCTGGTGATTACATGTTGGAATAAAAAAAAACTTGCGATCTTAACTTTCTTGTTGACAGAAATCGACTTGCTGGACACGCTGCCCCAAAAGCACGGATCTCTGCCGAATGGAGTGACGGTGACCAAGGGTTTTGCTCCGGACGTTGGATATGCTTACAGCTTCGACGGAACCCGCGTGCCAAGGTACCGTGCACGATCCTTAGGCCATGTTGATTTGATTATATGGATGAGGCACGCGCATGAATCTTCGTCCGTTTCCAAAAAAAAAACAGTTTTCGACCATACTGTAAATCGTACAAAGCAGCTACAAAATGAGCAAATACATGCCATAAATTGAAAAAAAAAGATCGGAAAACGATACTAATATCGCAGAATGCCAAAATCAATTCCAAAGGAAAAGAACAAAATGTGAAGAAATGAAAATGAAAAGTCTATTATCTGCCATACCATGCATACTCTGTATGTTTCGTCATTTGATCAACCTTCATGATCACGTAGATTTCATAATGAAGGCAACTTTTGTTTTGTTGAATTTTCTTTACTCGCGCGCTCGCATCAATTTTGGGGTTCCCAGAGGATGTCATCCATATAGTCAAAGCAACATGGCCTTACTCAATTCTTTCAACAGTGCCAGGTGTAAAGTGCTTACAAAAAATCAGTTGTCACAAATCGCGTTTTTTTTAATATGATTAAAATGTCCCTCTATTTCAATAAACCACCTGTTGCATTTGTGCCTTCCGGCCATTGTATTGCTAGTTAATATCTTTGAAAACCCCTTTTTCTCTTGAAAATGTTGGTCCAGGCTGGAGACTTTTGGACTAGAGGGAACAGTTAGGGTCTAGATTTCCCTACTTTAGTCAAGTTTTGTTCCATACTCCTGGGCATAATAACAGACCTGAGTGATGAGGTCCGCCAGGAGCGGATGAATACATGAGAAAAATCAGGTCAAAAGTAGGTTTTTTTTTACTGTTGTCAGCTGTTGTTGGAGTTTGAGCTGGTCAACCACCTATTTTCTTTGTATATTTGGGAGGCAGACCCTTGTGGCTCTCTGTTGCAGAGGAATCGTTGAGATTGAAATGTGGGATAGTACTTTTATCAGTCCTTGTTTCAGTGTATTTAACTATAGCCTTCGATGGCCAAACCTAATAGTGGTATCTGCCCTTCCCTGCAGCTTGGTAGCAAACCGGACGTACTTCACCCAGCTCATGAGGGGCGTGGATACCGGAAATGACGTCTTCGTCATGGCCAATGTCAAGATGGCCCCGAAAACTACCGGCGTGCTTTTCGGCGTGTACGCCGTGGAAGGTCACAGACAGTACTTAGACGTCGTCTTAAATGGCAAGACAAATAAAGGTAAGGGAAGCTCAATAGACGTCTCATATACAAGTTATGTTTAAAGTTAAAACTTTTGATGCAACACAAAGAATTGTTCTCACCTGGAGCTTTCGACCAGTCACTCTGGTCTTCCTCAGTAGACTGACCCAGTGAGGCTTGTCACGTGACAAGTCTCACTGGGTCAGTCTACTGAGGAGGACCAGAGTGGCTGGCCGAAAGCTCTTGATGAGAACAATTCTCTGTGTGGGTTTTGAGAGGTTAACAGGGTTGTAGTACTTTGTGACTTCCTTATCTCCTTATGAGACGGCAATCCTTGCCCATTGTCACGACTTCAAAGTCTTCTCTTCAGGTTAGACCCTATCGACTGAAACGTGTTGATAAGGACTCCAAATTGCGTAAGTGTACGGTTGTCTGGGGTAATTGTAGACATGAAGGCATCGCTCGCCGCCGGATACAAGAACCACATGTGGACTGATTGGCTGATTAACTTGACGGTCATCTTCAGCAGGTGCCAGTGTGCACTGTGGAAGGAAATTCAAACGTTCTGTTGGACAGGCAACTGTATACAGTGGGGTATTGCGCAAAGAGGATGATGCCTGACACACGTACAATACAGTACATGTCAGCGTACAAGGGGCGCTACTGTAAAATTTCCTTGGGAGCAGAGCATGTTAGCCATGGACCCGAGGAGCTGGTCCGTGTAGGCCTTCCATCCAGGCTTAGTAGTTGGATCAAACCTTACGAAACAGACGAATTGATGAAGTCTAGTCTTCTATAGCTATCTCCCATCCATTGCAGCCGTACCTTGTGTAGTCTGTACCAGCCTCTTTTGCAGCCTGAATATTAATAATTCGGCCTAGCGCCTAAAACGGGATATTATGTGTAATTGTAATGGCCAAGGGAGTTAGCCGGCCATAGAACTTTACAACTAGAAGGTGCAATGTGCCTCCGTGGCCAGAAACCTGACCAATAATATCCCTCTTTAGGCTGATTTCTACTATTTAGTCAGCCTGCAAATCATGGGGAATCTAGTGGAGACTACCCTGTGTGCCAAGACGGTGTGAGAAAAAGGGGTAGATAGTTGCACAACGTTATTGAACTACCCGTGTCTGATCAGTACCGACGGGCGGAGGCTGAGCCCACGTCTGTCCGCCTGTCAGCGGAATTGGTTCCGGTCTGTAGAGCCTGCCAGTTGGCAGGGAGCTTTTAAATTTGGTGGATGTGTTTCGTCTAGATGACATTGGCAGTTGCTGTACCTCTACCTATACATTAGTTCGGGGGTGGTTTGTGGTCAAAACCAAGTTTAGGAGACTCCCTGTCTAAAGCGCAGATTGTGATACACAAATAAGGAGTAAACAAACTTCGATCTTTCTCGGCGCGGCCAGGACACGTTTTACCACTACGGAGGCAAATCACTCTTTCTTCCTCAATACTCCATCTCTCAGGAGGAAGTTCCACGCTGAAAGCTTCCTTCCTGGAACTACACCCCTATGGAACAGGCTTCCTTGTGAATGATCCCCAAACGTAACAAAAAGTTATGGGTACAATCATAAACTTTACAAGTTTTCAAGTCCAAGTAAAACAAACATCTGCCTTTACAGTCCCTTATAATATAATAACCCCAAATAAAACGTGATTGGTTCGTATGAACCTCGATCCTTGTGAAAATTGAAGTAAATAAAAAGGAAAACGTCATTTTTCTATGATATTAGTTCTTAATTCAGGTCAAGTGTATCCAAGGACATTCTAC
>NW_017802802.1:750684-757506 GCF_001625305.1 Branchiostoma belcheri
AAACAAGGACCTTTTTGTTCCTCGCTCATCCGAGTCCCTTTCCACGGTAGTGACAGTTGCCAGGTGGCTGCTATCAGTTCCTGATGTCGGACAGAGATAGCCTACTGTTTGTAGAATTTCCCTACAACCGCACAGGTCATCTCAGGTCAGCTGGGGACACCCTCCATGTACGCTTCCTCCCGGGCGGTCACAGGATGGATCCTCCCTCGGGGATTGTTGGTGTAATGAATGCATGGCCATCTAATTCAATAATATGTATAACGGTGCGAGAATTGAACTTTATAGACGGATAACATCGGTGTTTCCCCACTTTACACAACTAAGTAATTATAATACAAATTCACATTTTTAATGAACTTAGACAAACCCCCAATCCTTAAACTTGTATGTTCTTACCTTTTCAACATCACAGAAAAGAGAAGTCGAAATTATGTAACAGACTGTAGTGCTAGTACTAGATTGATCTTGTTGTGTATATATTTGTGTATTCAAGTTAACCTTTGTACCTAACCCAGTGGGTATGTTTGTACAATAAAGGTCTTCATTCATTCATTCAATAATATCCTTTTGCCCTTCTTTCATAACGTTCTAAAATAGATACTGATTCCTCTTACTTGGTTGCGCACGTGTACATTCTATGTATATCTACTACACGTCGATGAAGGTTAGACATCCAGGTAATACGATATGCCAAAAAACAGTTACTCAAGCAACTGGATATGATTTTGAAAACGTCAGACGTTTCAGCTAGTATCCACTAGCTTTCGTCAGTGACTGAGAGACCAGAGCGGAAAGCAGGTTTATATACACAACCTGTTGATTGATATGCAAATAAAGTGAAGACAATTTTTTTTTGGAAGTCGAAAAAGGAACAAAAGTCAGACAAGTCAAGACAAGATGATGCAAATTAGTCTGAAAGCTCCTGTATTACAGGACAGGAGCTTAAGTGTTGTCTGTCCTCGGGACTGGGAGTGCCAAATCCCAAGTGCCGGAAAGATCGACCCGTAGCCCCCCTTCCCTGTTGAGGGTGGGGTTGTACATTCTTTCATATATTGCCTCTTTAACACCCCGTTCCCACCAGCGTGTTTCGCGGTCTATATCTACTACATGCAGTGATCAGTCTTTAAACATCCTCAGGGTTCCTCAGGATGGATGGAAAACACCATCGATGTTTTATTTCTTACCTATCCTATGTTCAACATTAGAATCTACTATCCCAAAAAGATTAGATAAAATACATAAGCACATGGGCAAGTATCGCATAGTACATGTCATTTCGATCTGTTTCCTTCAGCTACTGTTTGTTTAGCAAAAAATGCGTTTTCATTAATTTTTTCTATGGTCCCAATCTTCTTGTCTTCTGGTTTTGTATAAATTTTGTTGTTATGCATTTGCACCGCTTTGTGTTGGCATACTTTTCTTTTGTTATTTTGAAAATCAATAAAAAGAAAGAAGCACCATTGATTACCTGGTGTTGGACCTCATATGACACATACGCACGGGAATTCACAATCTGACCCGTACCCCGTTCTATAAAGACTCCACCCACCCACCATAGATGTCATACGTACTTACGTATGGTGAATGTACTCAACCGATGCAATTTCAGGGTGGGGAAATTGTGGATTTTCAAAGTCAATTGTCTAGTCATTCTTTTGAATTAGTAAGTTGAATCAAGCCCACCCCATAGCATACTGATATCTGTTAGATAAAAATACAACGTCACTGACGGAAAACGGTTGCTGTGTTTTTTTTATTGTAGGCTGGTTCTAGATATTTATGATTTATGGGCGCTCCCCCCTCCCCCCCCCCAAAAAAAAAGAGACGTAGCTTGTTTTTGTGCCAGCTATGCATACCCTTCAAGTATGAAATGACGACGAAAAACTGATAAGAAATGTCAGTAAATTCCAATTATGATATCAGACAGATTTCCTCATCCAGAATATTTTTCTTCTGTCGCCCTGAAATCGGGTGCCATTTTAGGCCAATATATTCGCCTTTCAAAAGTAGAAATATGCCGTCATCCGGAGCAAATTTGTCATAATTGGCATAGGTTTACTGAGACGTCGATGTTTTCAGATGAAACACGCATACCTTATCAATGGATTCTACTATTACTAATTGTGCAACAAATGCAGGCTTTTAATCTAAACCATGCCAGGCTCGCACGTGTGTGCGTGTTTAAAAAGTAGAGCAGAACATCTCCAGATTTCACGGTCTCCTCGCCTTCCTTTCCCGGCAAATCCCAGAGCCACGCGCCGTGCAGGGATCACGGAGATGTCGCTGACAGACGAGCGGCATGGCGAATTGTTGAAACGTTTCCTCAGCGTCCCAAGCCTTGATTGCGGGGCTCTCGGGGAGGAGCCGCGGTCCAAGGAACGCATTCCTCCGCGAAGATACGTTTAGCGCATGTGATAATTCACCGCAAGAATAATACAGAGATCAATGTGAAATTGCTTAGAATGAAACGGTTCAAAGAGATCTAAACATAAATATAGTCTAGAATGTCTTCTTTTTCTCATCAATTTGTCGCGAACGGGTCCGCAGGCGATTGCCATGAGTCAGTCAGAGGGAGGGTAAAAGACTACTAGTATAATAGGGTGGGGGACCTACTTGTATCCAATGTAATACAATGTAATAATGCATCTTCCGTAAATAATTTCGGACCTAAAGGATCCTTAAGGTTGGAGAATGATGGAATATCAAAGTTATTTGTTCACAACCACTTGTTGACAAGAGCCAAGGTTTCGAATTCAATGACCAAATCTGGGAAATTCTGACTATTCACTGTGCACTGAAGCTAGGTGTTACTTTACTGCTAGTAATGCAAAGTTGCTTTGCGTTGGTAGCAGTAAAGTAACACATAGCTTCATTGCACAGCAGGCACAGTGAACCAGTAACACCAAGTTTCAGTGCACAGTGAACCAGTAACACCAAGTTTCAGTACACAGTGAACCAGTAACACCAAGTTTCAGTGCACAGTGAACCAGCCAGAATCGCCCCGATGAAGATGACAGACGTTCATCGAAACGTCGGTTGTTGTACTGTATGAATATGTTTATTTTTCTTCCTCCACAGTGACCGTGAACTTCCTGAGTGGTGAGGAGCAGACGTCTCTCCACCTGGGGAAGACTCCCATCGCCGATAACAAGTGGCACTCCATCCTGGTGCGCGTGGCCGGCGTGCTGCACGACACCAACACCGTGGAGCTGTACGTGGACTGTGCGCTGGACGACAAGGTAGGGTCTGTTTGACCCACCCCTTCCTTATTCACGAGAAGTTCAAATCTTTTACCTACCTACCTAGTCCCATGGGGGGGGGGGGCGCAAGGCAGACCTTGCAGCAGAGTTGTTGCCAGATTTTCCTGTCTTGGGCTGCTGTCAGGAGTTGTGGGACGGTGAGGGACGTCCAGTCCTTGATGTTGTCCTGACAGACTTTCTTCTGTCGGTCTCGCCGTCGTTTCCACTCCAACGATGGCCTTATAAGCCACTTTTTACTGTTCCACATTGCAACCAACGGGTCCACAGTAGTCAATGGATCTTCTGAAACTCTCTTGCTGGGGTTTTGGTGACAGCCAGTTGATTGCTTGTGCTTCTCCATGGAAGTATCTGGATATTTCTTAAACCTGGGTGTACAGGAGTCCTGTGTGTCATCCTGTTCAGCTAGCAGAGAGAGGGAGAGAATTTGTCCTTACGTTGTACATGACTGTGATGTTGTGGATCACTATACAGGTGAGGACGAACGCACCTGTGCTGGAGTCCCTTGGCGCCAGCTACCTGGAGACCGTCGCTGAGCTGAGAGTGGCACAGAGGGGACCTGGCAAGGGTCAGCTCAAGTTCAAGGTTGGTGGAAAAACAATCCTACACTGATCAGACCTATTTGTCGTAACTTTTTAATAGGACATCACTTGTGTCTTCTAGAATGTTCTTCACCAATAGCCTGGTTGCCAAACCGTGATAACTATTTTAGCTGCACAGGACGTTCAATAAAGAAACTTGGCAGCTAAAATAGATTTGGTAACCAGGCTATCAACAATGCTGATAGTCATAGCTGTCAACGATGCTGACTAGAAATGAATTATGATACATTGAGACATTCGAAACTGACAGTTTTGTACACATTCTGCACGCAAGTCCTTAAGCCACTGAGCAAGGACGTTTGTAAGTTGTCCCGCTTCCAAAAGTGACAAGAGCAATTATCGTGAACGAATGGCACTCACGTTGTCATTACGTAATGGCTAATTCACTTGACATGTGTCTCAGCTTTGTTTGCGCCAAACTCCCACAGCTTCATACTCAAAGTAAAAACAATTGTGACAAAAGTCAGGGGATGAATAAAGAAATGCCAAGGCCGAAGCTCAATCGTGTCATGTTTGTACAAAGCACGCTTCTTCCTAAATTATTGTCACCTGTTGTTTTGGTAGCTCGGGGATATTGTATGTCGTTTCTAAGCCGGTGGTCCCCAGGACACAAGGACCAGAGCACATCATCGTATGTACACTAATGTAGCCCTTATTGAAAACCCCTGACTCAAACACGATGGTCTCTGGACTATCTCTGCCCTCAGGCTACAGTCAGGAGAATGCTAATCACAGAAACATGAGGAGAAACGGTTTTGGTACAGCTTGCCCCGATGCTTACGCAGCCCTTCTGAAATCTGTGGTGAAATTAGCTGAAATACACACAGGTCTTGACAGAGAAACAACTTATGGACTTAAGAGATGCAGGCAATCTTTTTTGGTAGATTTGAGAAAAGAACTGAGTATTTCAAATGGTGCAAAATGGTGCAATCAACCGATACTCCGAGCAGTATATATTTTGCAACTTGGCTATCACAGTGTGGGGAAGACTTGTTGTCAAGAATTTGTAATTGTATGTCATTTCACGAAAGTTTACGGTGCGTATGTCTCCTCTTGGCAGGGTACGCTGCAGAACCTGCGGCTGATGTTCAACACGGACCTCCTGTCCGTGCTGCAGTTCCAGGACTGCCTGATGCAGGCAGATGAACACACACACGGCTCAAGGGGCACCGCCCAGAGAGATGTCATCGGAAATGTCGGTAGGGGGCGCTTGAAACACACATAGCGAACTAGACAAGCCGACATTTGCTTTGGAGCAAATGTAGCGGATGGCTTCGCCACATTTTACAACATGGCAGGGAAAGAAGGAGAAACACAAGGGAAAACAATGATTTACATTGATATAACTATAGGATGAACTGTCAACAGTTGTGTACCTATGCCCTACATTATTGGTAAGGATTTTTAATTGCATAATGCAAACTGTTGATTTTCAAGGTAACAGGAAGCGTTTATGTCCCGCATGCCAATGCTGGAGCAGGAAAGCTTGACATACCTACCAAAACACTTAAAGTGTGCAGTTCATACTGTCAATATGGCATGGCTTTGTACAGGTGTTAATTGAGTTAAGCCAATCTAATTCCAACAGCCAATCAGCAAGAAGAATAGAGGAATGTTGCATGCCTATTGGTTGCTTGCTCTGCATGCCATTCTGATGACTCATGCCCATGGACATGTTTGTATTGACTTGCCTAAACGTACTTGACTGTATTGTTGTTGGTAAGTACATGGTTAGTTTACGGAGTCTATCAGTTAACATATTGATTGTTGTCTTTGCCAATCATTACTTGCATTTTGATTTTTTGTTCCTTGTTTATTCTCTTTCAGTTCCTGGCACGTTTGGTGAGTACGAGCATCTCTTTATTTGAGGACATGCTATCTGTGGTCGTATGTGCAGAATTACTCTTAGTACCCGAGTAATGTTACAAATACTAGTACTATACCAGGTATTTGTTTCCGCACGCAAGATTTCTTCTTCATGCAGTTCTTAGCTGTGATGTGAAAATGAACGTTTAGCACTGACAAGAACGAGACATTTTCTAGTGCCGCAAACATTCTCATAACAAGCAAACCTAGGAATGGGAGTGACAGTCTTTTCTTCACAGGTGCAAGCGAGATGAACATGCTTGTGTCCACCATGAGAGAGCTCACACAGGCAGTTAGACAACTCCAGAGGGATGTCAGGACGCAGGTGGGTCTTCTTTTGATATTATGATAAAGCTAAGTGTGGGCGATAGCAAATGGCTCTGCACAACCAATCGCCCTGTTGAAAGTCAATAGTCATTGTAGTAACTATGATCAAGTAGACAGGTCAGAAGCGCCTCTGGTGGCCATTCTGCAAACTGCAATTTCAATGGCTTCTTGTCATTGCACAATGCTCTACTTCATGTAGCGACGACATAAACTTTACAAGGTACTAACACTACTCTCTCTCGTGTTCAGGCCCGTGAGACTGCTGGACTGAGGACTGTTATGGAGAACTGTGATGCCTGTGGAGGTAATTGGTTTACTTATGATTGAGCACAATGGTATTGTATGGTTGAAAAATTTTGTTTTGGAAATGGAGGAAAATTCATGCGGGTGCGGATGTCATCCATATAACAATAAGTTTTATTGCAAATACATGCCCACGAGGGCTAATTGCATGAACAGAAGAAACATTTGGTATAAAAACAGATAATTAACACAAAGAAGTACTGATAACTACTAAGAAACTACTAGTAAAAACTACTGGGTTTGACTTCTTTTTTGAAGACAGAGGAAGACAAAGGATCCCACTTTTTCTGTAATTTGTGGGTTTTGGGATGTTAAGAGGAGAGTACTTTTCTTTTCAATTTCATTTGTATATGTGTGAAAATTTGGGTAGAATTTGGAGGCTACGTCAAAGAGTTCATTTCGTTCATTGCTGTAGAGGATACAATTTGAGATAATGAAATCAACATGGCCTTACTTTTTTTCAACCT
>NW_017802803.1:0-1638 GCF_001625305.1 Branchiostoma belcheri
CGTGGAGTTCATTTCAACGTTACATTTTTTTTTCTTTCAGGTAACGTTACGAGACCAGACCTGTTACAAGATGGGCGGTCAGCTTTGAGAGGGAAAGACCATCTGACCTACTATATTTTTTTGTTCCAGTTGCGTTCGCGTTGAAGTAAGCGGTTTTGTTCAATGCAAGGACACTTGCTTTACCAAGGATGATGGCTATATTAACACAAGTTCTGATGATCGTTCTGACACGATCTTACAGCTAAGGTAACAAAGGTAAAACGAGTAAGATACCAGCTGTTTGCGTAGTATTTCGTTCTGTTTCGTTAAATTTCGTTAAGTTTCGTTAAGTTCCGTTTTGTTGTCGAGGGTTTGGTTTCGTTTTGTTTTGTTTTGTTGGAAAAATAGCAATGGAATACTGTTTACTAACTGTTGTCTTGTTAGTCCTTCATATACAACTTACTACAACTAACAACTAACAGAAAATGACCATCGGGCATCCAGTCACATTTTTCAGTCACAGTATACTTATAATGTAGAACACAACATGGTACTGTTAAAACAAAGCAACATCACATACACACAAGACTATATATATTTTCGGAAAAACATACAAAACACTACTACATTATCTAACTACATGTACTGCACAAAAGTACAACCGAATCTGTACAAAAAGTTTAGGTACGAAAGTTTAAACTACTGAATATGTACAAAAAGTTGAAACACGAAAATTTAAACTAGTAACAGAAAATGACCATCGGAAATCCAGTCACCGTGATTTTTCAGTCACAATATCAGTCACAATACATTTACAATGTAGAACACAGCATGGTACTTTTAAAACAAGTAGCATCACAAGACTTTGTATTTTCGAAAAAAAAAAGACATACAAAACAGTACACGACCAGTACACGACCATAAAAGGGATCCCATAAAAGTGTTCTTAATAATTGCACCGTTCGCATTACACCAGACGGGAGGTAAGAAATCAAGACGTATATTTTTATAACTTGATCACACATACTTTAAACTTTATTCATTCAACCAACCTTGCAGTACACACATGCATTTGCATTGAACTGAATTGTGTTGATCTTACATTTTAAAATTTGGAAAACACTTAGAAGAATTGATAACATTTAACAATTAAAAAGATATCATATTACATCCCATTGCGATCATCATAACAGTATAAGTACGTCAACACATTAAAAGTTTTCTTAAAAGTTAAAATCTTCTATCTGCGGATACAATGGACACAACAACGACAAAACAGAGGTACATATATACATACTGGCAATGTACATATTATGCCTTTCCTTGACATGACATACAGCGGCGTAGTGAATTGGTCTCATGTGCGTGCGTTTGTCGTGTCTTGAGAAGACCATTCATCATAAGCGGCTTTGCCACATTTCCTTGTTGAAAATGCTGTATTTGTTGTCGGGGTTATATACTACTACACCTGGGGTGATACGGAATGCCCTTGTAGTTGTTACTTGTTCATAATCAAAATCTTTAACAGTACGTAGAGACGGTGCGGTGTGTTTACTAGTATTCTGATATCTAAAGTCAAGGAGAATGTGGAGAAGCTATTGCGCCGACGTTGTAAGAGGAAAAACCTAAGCCGTCTGCATAAAGTTTGCTTGGTGGCCT
>NW_017802803.1:1955-3633 GCF_001625305.1 Branchiostoma belcheri
GAGCTCTCGCCGGTCTGTCTGCCAGGCGGCGTAATGTAACCCAAAGACGCTTCCCACGCAATGCATTACGGTATAGCTTGGGTAAGAAAATCCGCCATATTGTTCCCCAAACTACCACAGGCACGGAGTGAAGTTTATAGCGGAAATGTAGTCTTATTTCTCAAATACTAAGTAATGGCATGTGGGATATTTGATGTCATATGAACGGTATTTAGTGAGAAAACACACAGGGAAAGGTGTAACAGTATAGCATTCGCTTATGTAAAGTAAAGGTTGGGTTGGTGGAAAAAGAGGTCCAGTCTGGACTGGTCTAGGGGGCGGAAAAACCTGTCCAGTCTGAAAAAAAGGGTCTGCATGGGGTCTAGGCATGGTTTTGATAGAAAGTTCAAATAGCTGCTATTCAAGACACTTAACTATGTTGAGACAATGAATACGACATGAAAGTGTGAAGGGGAATATGATAGAGTAATAACCACACAGGCTAAGGACATTATATAGATATACATGTACAATGTACATGTATGTTCATTCTTGTTTATACGCTAAGGCGAATTGCAGGGATGGCAAAGTTTGCCAGACAAATGATTGACTACTTGTATATAATGTGCTCAGAATTTTTTTAAACTTCTCAAAGAAATATTGGATTTATCCCATGTTGAATATAACCTCCTGGGTTTACCCATGGCATCTCATTTATGCAAACATTTTGAGTACTAAAATTCATCCAAGAAGTGAACGTTTAGGTTTCTTTACTTCTGAATTCTTATGAAATTTTTAGTAGTGGCTCTCAGCTGAATACAGTCTGATACCAGGACCAACACAATGTACAAGCAGTTGTAGAATATTTGGAAGCTATCTGAAGAGCCAGGGTTTCCAGACAGTCCTCCACTTAGAACATAACCTCCAAGTCCAGGCAGATCTACAGTAGGGTTGGATATTGTTTTACCGACTGAAAGCTTGAGGATTAGGGGATGAATGTTGCCATCCAACCGAATTTAGCATCAAGTGTTACAGGAACCCCCATGCAGACCCTTTTTTCAGACTGGACCTCTTTTTCCGACCCCTAGACCAGTCCAGACTGGACCTCTTTTTCCACCAACCCGTCGGCTTTGTTGACGATTTTTGCTGTGTTTGTGTGAAAACGCCAAATTCGTGGCAATTAAGCTTTATTAAGAAATATTAACAGAAATCAAAATTTGTTCGCAAAGACCAAGCAGATTAGTATGTGTTACGTAGTTTCTTAGCAGTCTTGCTTCAGATCACAGCAAGCGGGGCACACGGGGCGCCGGTTGTCATGATGTCCGTATTTTGAATGGATGTTAACATAATTGTGAATACTTGATACTTTATTTGGATATCCATTAGTTGCACAAATTTATATAAAAAATGGAGTTGGTTAATGTAAGTTGGCTCGACTGAGTTCCTGTTAGTAACGTTAGTTGTTATATCGCCTTAGTAAAGTTACAAGTCACTGTTAGTAATACATGTATCCAAATTTTCTTACACGAAATGAATTCATTTCACAACAAAAAAGTCCAAGCAAAGCAAACGTGAGTTCTTCTGATTAATTCTTTTTAACCTCCTTGATACAAGCGGCGGCTCAGCAAAGTGTATAACTTGAGTCCGTACAACTTCAATTTGTTATCACGAATAATAATGACAACAATGAGAAGTTATT
>NW_017802804.1:0-3631 GCF_001625305.1 Branchiostoma belcheri
CATGTTGATTTGATTATATGGATGACATCCGCGCGCGCATGAATTTTCGGCCGTTTCCAAAAAAAAAAGAAGTTTTCAACCATACTGTAAATCGTGCAAAACAGTTGCTAAATGAGCAAAAATATACCATAAGTTGCAAGGAAAACATTTAGAAACGATACCAATGTAGTAGAATGCCAAAATCAAAGGAAAAAAGACAAAAATGTAAAGAAATGAATTCGAAGAGTAGATTATTCGCCATAACATATTCTGTGTCATTTGTTCAACCTTCATGACCACGTAGATTTCATAGTGAAAGCAACTTTTTTTTTGCCAAAACTTTTTTTTATTCGCACGCTCGCATCAGTTTTGGGGTTCCCAGAGGATGTCATCCATATTATCAAATCAACATGGCCTTAATGACATACATATGCAGGCGTCTGTTGAGTGGGTAGAAATGTCCTTGTTGTAATGTAGGACAGAGGGAATTAGAGCGGTAAAGTTATGGAATGGCTTCGAATGAACTCGACTGAAAGATCCCTCAAGGCTAGGTTCTTAGAACACAAACGACCTAGCCCGACTACTTCGGAGGTCCCACAACATATATACACATGGGAGACATATTCGTCCCGGAGCCGAGAGGCTAGACTATATAGTACCGGTCTTGGTAACAGTCTGGCACCCAGGTTAGTACAGTACCACAACAAAAATCTGTCTCATCTTGAAAGTTCATCGCGATATCTGTGTTGATAAAAGTCATTATGCAGCAAGTTTAACCTGTAAGTGTGGGGTAGTTTACCATATACAGTGTCAAGGGCAAACTTCCAAGGGCCCGTGTAAGGAAACCTATATTGGAGAGACTGAAAGATCCCTCAAGGCTAAGTTCTTAGAACACAAACGACCTAGCTCGACTACTTCGGAGGTCTCACAACATATACACATAGAATCGCCTGGTCATTCAGTCTCACTGGACAAAGTAAGAATCCTGGACTCAGAATCGGATTTCTTTGCACGAGGGATTAAAGAGGCCATCTACATCAGGGCATTACAACCATCCCTCAACAGAGACGGGGGGCGCCACAGACTTTCTGCAACCTATGATCCACTGCTCACGGAGTCACGTGTGTTATCTGCGTGACGTCACGGAAGTGGTGGATTGTTCATTCCTTGACAAAGACTTGAGTTGTACAGTCTAATTTCTTGTGTTGGAAATTACAGTTTAAAATGCTGCATAGTGACTTCTACCAACACTGATGAACATTCAAGCTAACTCGACATAGTGTTGGGTTTTAGAAGTCCCTTACAGGACTAAAGAGTCAGAGTCATGGAATGGCATCGAGTGAGCTCGACAGAGTGTTGAGTTTTAGACGTCTTCTACAAGAAGAAAGAGCTGGATTGATTGTGTACTTGTAGTAATCTGTACCAGACGATGGGTCTCCCCTGGCTCAGTCGTCTCTTGTTGATGATGTGGGACCACCGGTTGATTGCTTGTGCTCCCTTATCTCGATTCTAACGTACGGATTGTAGATACGAGGGCGGTTCACTAAGATTTGGCATGGAGCACTTCTGGTTATTTCATTTGTATAATGACACACACCCCTATAAGCAACATGTCTAGCTAGTTGGATTTTGTTGAATAAGCTGCGATAGTGAAGCTGGATAAATTTAGAGGTATTGGTCACGCTTTGTATACAAATATTTGTAGACTGAAAGACAAAAAGGAACGGAATTTGGCACAGTTCTTTGGTATCTAATACATGTCCCGAATCCCATTCCAAAGGTCTACCCGTGCTCCATGCAGAGCATAGGGTTTGGTGCCTATGTCCATTTCCGTAGCCCTTGGGCGACACACAGTTGTACAATGCACTACAGCAGGGGGCTAGTCCACTGGTAGTGCTGTGTGTTTGACCTTCCCACACTCTTTCTCATATGTGCTGAGTGCTAAGCAGAGAAAGAAGTGTGTACCATTTTTAAAGTCTTTGGTATGACCCGGCCGGGGTTTGAACTCACGACCTCCCGGTTACAAAGCGAGCACTCTACCAATTGAGCTATTACATCCCATTCCACTTTGTAGAAAATTAGTCTTCGAAAAGTTTCATGAACCCCCAAAACAAAACGTATTAAGGACCTTGGAATTGAATTCATCTGGCTCCACAATCAGACTTCACTCTATTTTATAAGCTTTTAAAGGAAGCTGCCAAGAATTCAGAAATGAAAAGGCGGTAACGTTATGTGGCTTATGGAGATGAGTATCATAATTACACACGTGTAATTTCAGTTTCCTGTTACCAGAAATGGGTCAAGCGAAATCTTTATTGACCAGTCCTCGTAAAACCTTATCGTCGATCTTTTCAACGACCTCTCTCGGGACAAATGACCATCCACTCCCGACTACACTTACTGAGAAGAGTGGGGTGACCTGGTGTGATTCCTGGAACACATTAGCCGTGGCGAGACCGTAGTGCCACTCGACACAGTTTATAGAGAGCTTTAGAGAACTTTATTGACACAACAAAAGTACAGCGACTTTCGTGAGGTTTAAGACATGTAGATATACAGACAAATATATACATGGGTACAACGAAAATACCCTACGTACAAAACAATAGATGGGTCAACTAATGCTACTTGTTCTAAGGTCTAAACATTCTTTGATATATTTACCTATTTGTACACAGTATATTACCTTCTAGGATGAAATTAAATTTATCTATAGCATGAAATGTAACAAATTCTGTTGAGCAGGCGGAGAGAAGGTTGAACAGCTTTGTGTGTTTATCGTTATATAGTGTACAATTCAAAATAAAATGTTGTTCGTCTTCAATATCATTGGGACAGAATGGACAAAACCTCTGGTCGCGAGGGATTTTTTATATCTTCCTAATTCTATATTCAATTTATGGCTAGAAATTCTCATCTTTGTGATCGATCTACGAACTTCAAAATTATGTATTTCAGAAAGGTAATTTTCTTGTCCGTACCTCTTCTTTAACATCGAATAGACAGAAAGTTTTGAATATAAGTATGGTATTCTTGAATGTAAATATCCTGCAAACGACGTCGTAATATATCAGTCCTTGCGACTTCACAGAGAGTAGAATGCGGCAAAAGTACGTTTGCTTATAGAGGTGCAATGCGGGTTAAACATTGCAAACTTCAAACATCCCAGAGCCATGTGTAAACTTCGCATTAGTGACCATCCCTTACGTATAGAATCCGGTAGGCATAGCCGCACCCCTCTGAAAGATAGAACGTGCGAATTCTGTAATCATTTATATGTTGAAAACGAGATACACTTTATACTTGACTGTACATTATATAAAGATGAACGCCAAGAACTACTCGATATTTTACATTTAGACAAGATATGCAAGAAAATGTCAAAGCAGGACATGTTTAAACACTTGATGTCATGCAAGAACGAATGTATAGCAGACAAACTTAATTATGTTTCCAAATGTTTCAAAAAGGGAGAAGAATCATATCATATAATATCATATCATATCATATCATATCAATAAACGCCCACCCGTTGCCTCGTACTGCTGCAAATTCACAACACCAGCTTTGTATTCCTGTGGTTTAGCAGCATTTTTATTTTGGCCGTAATTTTTTTATTCGCCCGCGCGCACTAGTTTGGGGGTCTTCAGAG
>NW_017802805.1:0-3623 GCF_001625305.1 Branchiostoma belcheri
TGTCTTAATTTTGCATTCGTTTTTGTACATGGAATTTTTTAATAGTACTTTTTTCTTTCTGGATTACAAATGCACAATGTATTATTTGTATACACTTCTCCACAGAGGCCCAGTTCATGTATCGGAGGAGTGAAGCCCCCCGCTTGTCTTCCTTCATTGAGGAGTCAAAGAAAGAGTCCATAGAAGAGGAGGATGAGTATGACTATGATGATCATGAAGACCACGACCACTCCCTGTCTGACTCCCAAACCTTCCAGTGGCCTCGGCTCAGTGATCAGAATGAAGGTACTTTAAACACAGTCACAGTATCTTCAAGGCTATATTGCTACTACTAGTATTATTATTAGGGTTGTGTACATGAACAATTTTTTTCATACAGGTACACAAGTTTATGCATAGGTCCAGACCTATACCTGTACTTAAACAAGTTTGGGTTCTATTCATCTGTTATACATCTATTCATCAGGTATAGATATTAGGTCATACCAGGTACATTAGCCCTAGTAGTGATATTTGAAATACAACAGTTTTGTGTTGTAACTGTATTTGCAGCACGGTTACGGTCCTGTCTGGAAGAGATCCACAGTGTGATAGGTGACAGTGTTCCACAGCACATCCTGGTAGACACCGTCATGAAGTGTGACTTTGACCTGGAGAAGGCCCTGGATGCTGTGTTGTCACTACAGGTGCATCAGTTCTTCTGACATTAGATTTGTGGACTTTTATATGGCAACTAGTGTAACGATCCAATCCCAGGGTTTATGGAATGAGCAGAAGAGACGAGTGGAGTACTGTAGATCTGTATGTATTCTTCAGAACATGTGGGTAACTCTAACTCAACTGGATATAACTGGTTCCTAGTGGACTTGCCTACTCGCCACCGGGGGTGGCAGGTTATACCATTCCCATAGGGGGAAACTCTATGGTTCAGCATATTAGATCCTTACACTCTTCCCCCCTACAACAAGTAAAACTTCTCCTGAAGTTTACAGATATAACAATGTATATAAATATACAATGTATAAGTATAATAGTAGTCCAACATAACAAAATGCAACGGGGAACAGTCCGTATCCGTAACAGTACGAATAAAACTACTGAATAAAGCTTAACTTGTATTAAAGCTGTCATCACAATAATAAGTAACTTACATGTATCTGAAGTTTGACTTACACTAAAGTTTACCAATATCATGTAAACATATCAGAGCATAAACATAATTAAAAAAAATAGTTCTATATAGTGTAACGTTACATTTGACAGATCTAGATAAAAGGTATAACGGTATTTGACAGGGAAGATACACAGATTAAAAAGAAAATCTGTGTAAGTTCTAGACGGTTTGTCTTCAACCTCTGTCAAAGTTAACTTCCTGGCGAAGCAGGTTTTCCGTGTCCCAATCTAAATACTAGTAGATCGTCAATGCAACAGTCTGATGGGAGAGTTCACAGCTGTAGTAGGTTATCTAGAGTTCTGTGACATAGTCCGCAAGTCGCGACGGTCTAGTTACTCGTCGACCACGCCGTGTAGCACGTTGCGTAGTGTCTGTTGTGGCCGTTGCTGGTTGAGAAGTTTGCTCATCCGGACAGTCGCGATCTGGCTGTGCCGTCGGCGTCTTGGCGACAGGTTCTGCCTGTGGTGTATAGCAGGGTTTCAACCTGTTATAATGCACAGTTTGTTTGCGGTTAGTCTGGGTGTTCTTGATCGTGTACGTGACACCTGGTTCTCCATCGGAGAGTATTCGTTCCACGACGACAAACGGGCCTTTCCATCGGGGTCTGAGTTTCCGCCGTTGTGTCGTAGGATCATTCAGCCACACTTTGTCGCCTGCCTTGTATGGTTTGTGGGACGAAGTGAAGTCGTATGCAGCTTTCTGGCGACTGCTCGCTCGCTGTGTGTTTTGTCTCACGCGGGCGAAGGCGGCGCGGAGGCTGCTTTTCAGGCTTCTGGCGTATGACGTGGTCGAATTCGTGGGGGTATGTGGTCTCGCGTCGAAGATCACGTCGGCGGGCAGATTTGCTTCCCTCCCATGTACGAGGTAGAAGGGAGTGTAGCCAGTAGATGCGTGTACGGACGTATTGTACGCCAATAGGATGTGCGGCAGGTGGTCGTCCCAGTCGTCGCCGGTAGACGAGACATATTTGGAAAGCATTGACTTTAACGTTCTATTAAAACGTTCCACGAGTCCGTCCCCTTGGGGGTGATACGGTGTTGTTCGGCTTTTAGCAATACCGAGCGTCGTGTACAGCTCTCTCATAGTCTCCGCCTCGAATTGTCGACCCTGGTCTGAGTGTAGCGAGGAAGGAATACCGTGTTCTCTGACATAGTGGGTAAAGATGGCCTGTGCTACTGTGGACGCGTCTTGGCGTGGAATAGCGTAGGCGTTAACGTACTTCGTAAAGAAATCTTGTAGTACGAGGCAGTATCGATTGCCCTTCTTAGACTTGGGCAGTTCGGTCAGGTCCATGGCAACCTTCTCGAATGGTTGATTGGTACGGATCGGCTTCAGGGGTGCACGGGCCGAAGGTGTTGGCGCTGTTCGCGTGGCACACTCAGGGCAAGCCCGACACCATCTCTTGATTTCCTGGGTCATGCCCGGCCAATAGAAGCGGACATATACGCGTCGTAACGTCTTCGCGATACCCAAGTGTCCAGCAAACGGGCCGTTATGGAGCTCTCGCATGATGGAGGGCACTAGACTCTTCGGGGCTACCCGCTGGAAGATCATTTGGCAGTTCGCGTTGGGTTTCCACCGTCGGTAGAGGACGCCGCGTTTGACTACGAGCGAATGGTACTGGTCCCACAGGGCTTTCAGAAATCGGCCTCGCTGGCTGATGCTACTCAATGGAGGTTTGCCCTGGCGGCGTTGTTTCCATCGGAGAACTTCTGCAATGTCCCGATCTGCTTCCTGTGCCAACCGCACGTTATCGGGTGACACGGCGTCATCTGCCGAATCTGTTGGTGGGGGTGGCGGTGATGCATCGGGTGGGTTGCTCTGTTGCACGGAGTGTTGTTCGACCGGAGGTGGTTGGTCGACAGGGACCGCAGTATCCGAAGGTTCTCCCCGTGGGGTTGGTGGCCGTGCGGACGAGTGTTTGGCGGACGATATTGGTGGTTGGTCGACGCTGGCTACTGAAGGTGGTAGTCGTGAAAGGGCGTCAGCATTAGTGTGAGCTTTTCCGGCTCGGTAGGTTATGTCAAACTCGTACGTGGAGAGTTCCAGAGCCCATCTACTGCGACGCCCGGTTGGGTCGTTCGTGGTGAGCTTATCGGACCACCCTAGCAGAGGTTTTGTGGTCTGTCAGGATCGTGAAGCGTCGTCCCGCAAGGTAGGTGCGAAAGTGGCGGACACTCCATACGACAGCCCACATTTCCCGGTCGAACGTCGCCCATCGTCTCTCTTGAGAACTGAGTGTACGACTGGCGTAAGCCACCACTTGTTCGCCTTGGTCAGTGGTTTGAGACAGCACTGCTCCAATAGCGGCATCTGACGCATCCGTGTGTAGTGTAAACGGTCGGCTAAAGTCTGGGTAAGCCAGAACCGGAGGGGACGTCAACGCGTCGCGTAAAGTGTCAAATGCTGTCTGACATTCTATGGACCACGAGAAGGGGTTGCCCTTTCT
>NW_017802806.1:0-3616 GCF_001625305.1 Branchiostoma belcheri
CAGTGTTCGAAATACCCGGTAGCGCACTAGCGCCGCGCTACCTGATTTCCTTGTGCGCTAGCTGGCCCCTGACTCAGCTAGCACACCGCGCTACCTGAGAATATGTACCCCGGAAGCGCCGCCGAACTCAAAGATGCAAGCGTTCTCTGTGCAGGCGGCACCAGCCGGCGCTCACGTGAGCCGAGACAGGGCCAGAACTTGATTGACAGCGAGCGCCGGGCGGAAACCTTTGATATGGGACCGACAGCGCGATCCAATTACTGCCCAGCCAATCGCTACAACTGGCGGAAAATTACGAAATCTGCCAGAGAAACTGCGATGTTTCACGAATTCCTGAAAAATCCACGTGATTGGTCGGCCAAAAACGAAACGGAAATCTGCGAAATGTGGAGCCTCGATTTCGAGTTTCTGAAGTTTTCTGATTTTGTAAACATGGCAGGTCAGGGTACATTGTTCAAGTATTTTGCCAAAGCGTCTACCTCTCGAGCGCGAGAGGAGGCAGAAGAAATAACAACAGCGCTAGCCGAGTCGGAAGGGGAAGTAGCTGGGTCGGAGGTAGCGGCAGAAGAGACGGCGACGCCGGCCGCCGCAGCGGAGGAAGCGGCGGAACTTGCCGCGGACATGGCGGAAGAGACACAGCTACAGTCGCAGGTGGCCGTGGAACCGCAGCAGGGTACTAGTAATCCACCCAAACGTGTTCGTAAATACACCTTCCAAGAGTCATGGCGCGAAAAACGGCCGTGGCTACGCCATAGCGTCGAAGGAGACAGAGAAAAGATGTACTGTGATACGTGTATAGGATTCGACCGATCGGGGGGGAGAAATGCATTCATCACCGGGTGTACTACTTTGAAGCTGTGGAATATTACTGTACACGAGGGTTCAGACCAACACACATTTGCTGTAGAAAGGAAGGACAGGGCGTCCGTACCCATCCAGGTTTGTCATTTCACGTTACTCAAGAACTGATTTGCGTTCAAAATTTTGTCGTAAAATCAACAATGACCGGAATTATTTTGATGAATAACATGTTTGTGAAAAGATTTAACTGTTAACTATGCATTTTAATCATGAATCCAGAGCAGCGCTAGCATATCCATACATGTAACTTTACGTGTACTTTCATCGATGTTTTTTTTTTCTTTATCGCAACAATTTTATCAAAAAGTAGGTTGTGTAATTACATGGGCGATGTTGGTTTCGTTTTAAAAGTCGAAGTTAGCATTTGTATTTTTTATATTTATATATTTTTGTATATTTTATATTTGAACATGCTGAAGGTTATTTATTTTGATACGTCAGAGACAGGCCAAAACGATTTAGGGAGGGGCAAGGATTCGATTTATTGTTATGCTGAATTAATTGCATGTGGACATTCATTTGTGACTCCGTTTGTTTGCAAACTTATTCTCCAATTTTCACATAATTTTGCAGTATTATTTTAACTTACACACAAGTAAAAATAGCATATTTATTGGGCACTTTTTTCCATTAAAACCTGTAGGAAAGGCCCATACAGCAAGGTCTTCAGAGAATGGAGGAACGGGAAATGGCACAAATGGAGGTCCTTTTCCGGACTGCCTTCTACTTAGCAAAACAGGGGAGACCCTTTACTGATTTCAAAGGACTGTTAGAGCTACAAATATGTAATGGCCTTGGCAATGTCGGTGAGACATACCAAAATGACAAACACGCCAAAGCATTTGCCATGTACATACACGAGTCTATGTTTGCTACAGTGAAAAGTGCAGTGGATGATGCAGAATTCTTTTCTATTTTGTCTGATGGAAGCACTGACTCTGCAAACGTGCAGGAGGAAATCGTCTACGTTCAAGTGCTGGAGAATTTCAGACCTGTCATCAAATTTGTAGCTTTGAAGCCTTTGCAAAAAGCTGATGCAGAATCCATAACCAGAGAGTTAGTCGAAGTAATGGAGCAGGACTTGGGCCAAACAGACTGGCGTGACAAACTGTGTGCTGCTGGCGTGGATGGGGCTAATGTGATGTTGGGGCATGTGTCAGGTGTTGTAACAAGGTTGAAGGATGAATCATCGGGACAACATGTCCTTGGAATCCACTGTTCAGGTCACAAATTAGAACTTGCATACAAGTACACCCTGAATGATGTGGCTTACTTCAGGAATGTTACAGACACTCTGCATACTTTGTACAAGTTCTACCAGTACAGTCCGCTCAACCTGTCTGGCCTCAGGGCAACAGGTGCTGCTCTGGATTGCCCAGCACTAAAACCTGTCAGCACAGTAGGAACAAGATGGATTGGACATACGGAACGTGCACTGAGTGTCGTAGACAAGAGTTTCCTTGCAATCATCACACACCTGGAGCAAGTAGCACAGGGAACAGGTGAAAGCAAGGACAAGGCAAGAGGATTGCTTAAAACCCTCAAGACGGCAAAATTGTTATGTTCCTAAAGTTCCTCCTGCATATCATGAAGTACTTGGCTTCCCTGAGTGCCTGCTTTCAGCAGAGAGAGATCACTCTTGAGATGGTAAGAACCAAGGTTGAGGTGGTGAAAGGAAAGGTTGAGGAATTGAAACAGGACCAGAGGAAACTGAAGAAGAAGATGATGGAGGGAGTGGAGACAGATGCTGAGGGGTTACCTGCAGGGTACAAAACAGTCGCTCTGACAAGTCAGACAAGAGCAAGAGGAAGAGAGGTTGGTGTGCTAGAGGAAGCAGGAAAAGTCCTTGAGTCAATCAACTTCCACCTGGAAGGACGCTTCCAAGACACACTGCTGAACAATCCTGTTCTTCATGCAGCTCTCGTCTTCGACCCAACACTGTGGCCACCAGGTGGGCCTGAACTCCTCAGCTACGGAGAAGAGGATATTTCCACTATCTTCAATCACTTCAAAGTGCCACTGGAAAAAAAAGGACACACCCTTGAGGAGTGCCTGCTCCAGTGGGGGGAGATCAAGCAAGTTGTCAAAAGAAAACTAGCCCATGGGACCATCAAATTCATTGACCTATGGCAAGAAGTGATGGCAGAACACATGGAGAGATTCAAACACATACTGGCTTTAGTGCAGATTGTTGTTCTCCTCCCTGTGTCCACAGCGGAGTGCGAAAGAGGATTCAGTCTGATGAAGCTTATCAAATCTGACTGGAGGAATAGGCTTCGGGCAGATACCCTGACCAGTTTGATGGGCATCAGCCTATCACCAACCACCGTGGCCAACTTCGATCCATCTAATGCAATCGCCAGGTGGTGGTCTGCCGGGAAGTCTACCAGGAGGCCACAGACAAGGCCGTACGGAAGGCGCAGCAGGCAGCCTAGGCAGCCCTTGGAGTCCAGTTCAGAGGAAGATGATGAGGAGGAGGAGGAGCAGTAAGAAGAAGAGCAGTAGATGTAATTGTAAAATATATCAGTTTGATATGTATCAAGTTCTGTGTTTGTCATACTTACTTGTATTTGATATGTTTTATTGTTATATAATAATATTAAGGTTGCATAAAGAGATAAAATGAGATTAAGAAGTTATCTTTAAATTAAATCCGCGAAATCATGGGTGCTACCTGAAATTCTCATGCGCTACCTACTTTTTGCCCTAGGTAGCACACTGTGCTACCTGGCTCAAAAAAGTATTTCGAACACTG
>NW_017802807.1:0-3603 GCF_001625305.1 Branchiostoma belcheri
ACAATGCTCTTAAAAATATGTTGGTAGTGGTCAACATTTCTTACGAAATGTATTTTGTGATTAGAATTTGATTGATTTTTTTCTAAAAAAAAACCTCCACTGCGTACCCATCTAGCTCAAGCTATTTTATCGAACTAGTTTGGGGACAGGGCAATCTACAAAAATGAAAAGAAAAACGCTTATTTGAATGTGTAGCAGAGCAAGAATTTACAAAGTTCTTTTAATTGCGAGTAAAAATGGTAAAAACATCTCACACAGTCATTGTAAGTTAAGAATTCACATTCATAATTCTGTCAAAAAATTCTCTAGAAAGTGTCTAACTAGCCCGGGGGCTATTTGAACGAAGTAGCTTTGGTGACAGGACAATCTAGAATAAATCAAAGACAATGCTGATTCGAACGTTCGAAGAGAGCTAGTTTTTACATTGCTCATTCAAATTTTTCTAGGTGTGATGTGACAGAGCAAGATTTTACAATACTCTGAAAAATATGTTGGTAGTGGTAAACATTTCTTACGCAATGTATTTTATGATAAGAATTTGATTGATTTTTTTCTAAAAAAATAACTCCACTGTGTACCCATCTAGCTCAAGCCATTTTATCGAACTAGCTTGGGGACAGGACAATCTACAAAAATGAAAAAAAAGGCTTAATTAAATATGTAGCAAAGCAAGAATTTACAAAGTTCTTTTAATTGCGAGTAAAAATGGTAAAAAAAACATCTCGCAGTTATTGTAAGGTAAGAATTCTCATTCATAATTCTGTCAAAAAATTCTCTAGAAAGTGTCTAACTAGCCCGGGGGCTATTTGAACGAAGTAGCTTTGGTGACAGGACAATCTAGAATAAATCAAAGACAATGCTGATTCGAACGTTCGAAGAGAGCTAGTTTTTACATTGCTCATTCAAATTTTTCTAGGTGTGATGTGACAGAGCTAGATTTCACAATGCTCTTAAAAATATGTTGGTAGTGGTCAACATTTCTTACGAAATGTATTTTGTGATTAGAATTTGATTGATTTTTTTCTAAAAAAAAACTCCACTGCGTACCCATCTAGCTCAAGCTATTTTATCGAACTAGTTTGGGGACAGGGCAATCTACAAAAATGAAAAAAAAACGCTTATTTGAATGTGTAGCAGAGCAAGAATTTACAAAGTTCTTTTAATTGCGAGTAAAAATGGTAAAAACATCTCACACAGTTATTGTAAGTTAAGAATTCACATTCATAATTCTGTCAAAAAATTCTCTAGAAAGTGTCTAACTAGCCCGGGGGCTATTTGAACGAACTAGCTTTGGTGACAGGACAATCTAGAATAAATCAAAGACAATGCTGATTCGAACGTTCGAAGAGAGCTAGTTTTTACATTGCTCATTCAAATTTTTCTAGGTGTGATGTGACAGAGCTAGATTTCACAATACTCTGAAAAATACGTTGGTAGTAGTAAACATTTCTTACGCAATGTATTTTATGATCAGAATTTGATTTTTTTCTAAAAAAAATTATTTCACGGAGTACCCATCTAGGTCAAGCTATTTTAACGAACTAGCTTGGGGACAGGGCAATCTACAAAAATGGAAAAAAAACACGCTTATTTGAATGTGTAGCAGAGCAAGAATTTACAAAGTTCTTTTAATTGCGAGTAAAAATGGTAAAAACATCTCGCACAGTTATTGTAAGGTAAGAATTCTCATTCATAATTCTGTAAAAAAATTCTCTAGAAAGTGTCTAACTAGCCCGGGGGCTATTTGAACGAAGTAGCTTTGGCGACAGGACAATCTAGAATAAATCAAAGACAATGCTGATTCGAACGTTCGAAGAGAGCTAGTTTTTACATTGCTCATTCAAATTTTTCTAGGTGTGATGTGACAGCTAGATTTCACAATACTCTGAAAAATATGTTGGTAGTGGTAAACATTTCTTACGCAATGTATTTTATGATAAGAATTTGATTGATTTTTTTCTAAAAAAATTACTCCACTGCGTACCCATCTAGCTCAAGCCATTTTATCGAACTAGCTTGGGGACAGGACAATCTACAAAAATGAAAAAAAGGCTTAATTACATGTGTAGCAAAGCAAGAATTTACAAAGTTCTTTTAATTGCGAGTAAAAATGGTAAAAACATCTCATACAGTTATTGTAAGGTAAGAATTCTCATTCATAATTCTGTCAAAAAATTCTCTAGAAAGTGTCTAACTAGCCCGGGGGCTATTTGAACGAAGTAGCTTTGGTGACAGGACAATCTAGAATAAATCAAAGACAATGCTGATTCGAACGTTCAAAGAGAGCTAGTTTTTACATTGCTCATTCAAATTTTTCTAGGTGTGATGTGACAGAGCTAGATTTCACAATACTCTGAAAAATATGTTGGTAGTAGTAAACATTTCTTACGCAATGTATTTTATGATAAGAATTTGATTGATTTTTTTCTAAAAAAATTACTCCACTGCGTACCCATCTAGCTCAAGCCATTTTATCGAACTAGCTTGGGGACAGGACAATCTACAAAAATGAAAAAAAAGGCTTAATTAAATGTGTAGCAAAGCAAGAATTTACAAAGTTCTTTTAATTGCGAGTAAAAATGGTAAAAACATCTCATACAGTTATTGTAAGGTAAGAATTCACATTCATAATTCTGTCAAAAAATTCTCTAGAAAGTGTCTAACTAGCCCGGGGGCTATTTGAACGAAGTAGCTTTGGGGACAGGACAATCTAGAATAAATCAAAGACAATGCTGATTCGAACGTTCGAAGAGAGCTACTTTTTACATTGCTCATTCAAATTTTTCTAGGTGTGATGTAGCAGAGCTAGATTTCACAATACTCTGAAAAATATGTTGGTAGTGGTAAACATTTCTTACGCAATGTATTTTATGATAAGAATTTGATTGATTTTTTTCTAAAAAAATAACTCCACTGCGAACCCATCCATCTCAAGCCATTTTACAAACAAGCTTGGGGACAGGACAATCTGCAAAAATGAAAAAAAAGGCTTAATTAAATGTGTAGCACAGCAAGAATTTACAAAGTTCTTTTAATTGCGAGTAAAATTGTTAAAAAAACATCTCACACAGTTATTGTAAGTAAAGAATTCACATTCATAATTCTGTCAACAAATTCTCTAGAAAGTGTCTAACTAGCCCGGGGGCTATTTGAACGAAGTAGCTTTGGTGATAGGACAATCTAGAATAAATCAAAGACAATGCTGATTCGAACGTTCGAAGAGAGCTAGTTTTTACATTGCTCATTCAAATTTTTCTAGGTGTGATGTGACAGAGCTAGATTTCACAATACTCTTGAAAATATGTTGGTAGTAGTAAACATTTCTTACGCAATGTATTTTATGATCAGAATTTGATTTTTTTCTAAAAAAATTATTTCACGGAGTACCCATCTAGCTCAAGCTATTTTAACGAACTAGCTTGGGGACAGGACAATCTGCAAAAATGAAAAAAAGGCTTAGTTAAATGTGTAGCACAGCAAGAATTTACAAAGTTCTTTTAATTGCGAGTAAAATTGTTAAAAAAACATCTCACACAGTTATTGTAAGGTAAGAATTCTCATTCATAATTCTGTCAACAAATTCTCTAGAAAGTGTCTAACTAG
>NW_017802808.1:0-3600 GCF_001625305.1 Branchiostoma belcheri
TATGTGGAACCGGTGATTGACAGATACATCAGCTGACAGACTGGACCAGAATCGAGCAAAAATCAACTTTAACCATGAAAATATAGATTTTTATGACAGAAACCCTCCCTAATTTGACACTGGTTGTTTTAAAAAAATGCTATAAACACGTTTGGATTCAGTTGTTTCAAATTACGCTACAGGCTTTTGGCGGGAACATATGTTACCGGTAGCCGCGAGACAGAAAACAGGAAATCACATTTTACCCTAGTTTTACAAAGATAATTGAAACACTGATTAGCACTAATTATAATCACCGGACCAGTGTTTACGGTGATTCTGAGGTACCTTTTCGAGAAAATTTCACTTGATCAAATTATGACCAAAACCGGTAACTACGGGCGACGAGTGATTGACAGGTGATCCGGAAGAACCCGTAATTTTTATAGCCACAATCTTGACAGAAAATTGCTAAAAATTCGGTTGGAAACTTCAATTACACGCATTCTATTTGATCTTTGGTACCACATTCGCTGAAAAATGAAGAATTTAGAGATGTTCACGGAATTACTGTCAGCAGGACAAGCTTGCCTGGTGCCACATGTCATGAGATCTGTTTCATTTCCGTGGACTTTTTTGTTTCAGTAAAATCCTACAAAAGTCATCTCCGGTTTCTCTGCGAACACTGCCGAAGGCAATACGTGGATAGCCAGTGTTATTCTACGGCTAGGAATGGAAAAAAAGCTTACCTTGTGGGCAGCAAATCCGCTCTTGGAGACGCTGGGCCGTGCGTGGCTTGTTAGGCTGTGATGGCTCATCTTCACAAACGGAATTTCTCATTTGAATACAAACCTCCACGGTTGATGGTTAATGCTTGGACTGTCAAATTTTCTTCTGGAGGGATATTTAATAAAGCGGAAGTGCCTCCTTCAAAATCCTCAAGGAATTCTTGCGCAGTTTGCAAACGTTTTCTTGCGGAGAAAGTTTTTGAATGCGCAGTATATTTGTTGTTCTGTCTCGATATATACTAGTAATCACTTAGAAAAATGTAGCCCCCTCCTACCAGCCGTTGGTACATCCCAGCTACGCAGTTAGAAGCCGCTCTCTCATTGGTCGATCTATAATTGCCATGCTGTGATTGGTTTGTCTGATAATTGGTTGGACTCGTGGTTGCAGCCGCTCTCTCATTGGTCGAACTATAATTTGCCATATTGTCATTGGCTGGACAGGGTAATGGATTGACATGATCGGTGTACAGAGAATTCTTGCGTGCTAGTTGCATACTCTCCAAGCAGAGGTTTGGCCTGTTTTAGGAAAGTCTTTCTTTTATTGCTTTTTCTACGTTTACGTAACTGTTTTAGTTAGCTCTGCATAACTTTGTACAACGTATCACGTCTATAAGTTCGTATTATTCGCTCCAATACTGGACATGCAATCAAAGACACAAATTGTACGAGCGTTTTTGTAGTAGTCCGCGAGCAAGAGTACGCACGCACAAACACACACACACAAACACACACACACACACACACACACACACACACACACACACTCACACGCGCGCCCCTGAAAACATAACCTTCTTGGCGAATGGTAGAAAATGCTCCGACACACATTCAGTTATAACGTTGACCTACATACGGACCCACACCATACGGACCACATACCCGTCTTGACGAAGACAATAATAATCAATTGTTTTATTGCAAATTCATGCCCGAGTGCTCAAGTTAGTTATTTTGTTGACTATCAGACGGCCCGACGGACAAACGCAACTGAAAACATAACCCAAAGTACTAAGGCAAAGTACTAAAATGTTGAACATAGAAATAGAACTGATGGCTGGACAAAAAAACGCCAAATAAATAAGCAAGTGATTAAGGTAAGGCCATGTTGATTTGATTATATGGATGGCATCCTCCGGGAACCCCAAAATTGATGCGCGCGTGCGAATAAAAAAAAGTTTTGCAAAAAAAAAAATTGTTTTCATTATGAAATCTACGTGGTCATGAGGGTTGAACAAATGGTTTGGCGAATAATCTAGTCTTCAAGTTCATTTCTTTACAATTTCATCTTTTTCGTTTGATTTTGGCATTCTACGACATTGGTATGGTTTTTTTTGTAACTTACGGTATATATTTGCTCATTTTGCAACTGTTTTGTACGATTTACAGTATGGTTAAACTTTTCTTTTTTTTTGGAAACGGCCGAAAATTCATGCGCGTGCGGATGTCATCCATATAATCAAATCAACATGGCCTAATGCAAAATGTTTCTAACGTTCGAAGCATTTACACAACATTAATCGAAATTAAGACAGCTTTCTAAACTACTTGTAGCAACAAAATTACATACATATATTTGTGACACCAAAACTGTCACAAGGTCCAATAGTCTTGTTTTATTATCATTTAGAGCAATATGCAATTAAGAAGAAAAGCTACCAAAAGACTTAACAAAATTAATCTGGTGAACAGAAAATAACTAAATAAATCATCTACCACAAATTCAAAGTTTTTATTACTCTATATATTTTCATGATACATGTCGTTTTACTTATTGCTAACAGCACACCTTTTTTGATATATTTCTTTATCTTTAAACCACGTGCTTTAAACTTATAAGCAATCTCAAAATATATGCTTTAACACGCCACTATTTATCGGCACCATAAATATCTTATATGCCCATCCGGTTATCATCGAAAGCCATTTCTCTTTATATGTTAGCAATTACTCTCTTAGTGAATTCCACTGCATTTAAACCTATAACAGACGACAAAAGATGACATCTATTATATCAAAATGAAAACAGGATAGCAGTTTGGGAAAGATCGGAAAGAACCTGCAGTAATTTTTGACAATCTCAACCAGTGGTGGAAAGTTGTTGTAGTTGTAAATTGACAACCAGTTGTTTTATTAGGTGGCTATAGGTGAATGGTCAGGTAATGTTATTGTCATCATTTAGAAACGCCTTCAATTCTTGTAATTGTCTAAGGCATTTCAAAGTTTTGAAGTGTATTGAATATCTTCAACATTCTAAGTAACTCCATGGTTTTGTAATAAAAACGTTTGAAATATTCCTGATGAGATATATGACATTTTGAATAGTTTTTGAACATTTGTAACAGCATTCTACCATTTTGTAACATTTACAATTATTTCTAAAATTTGGTCAGTGGGCTGGGAAGAAGGTAATTCACACATCCCTGTTAAAGGCACACAAGAGATTCGATAAAATCTGTCATTACGCCATGCGTGGTACGTCTGAAAAGTGATTTCTACACTTAGTTCGTTAGTAGACGTCCATCGTAGTTTTCAGCGATGCCGGCCGTTTGAAATTTCGGCAAGTGCCTAGCGTTCACAAATTGGCCGTCGCCATACTTTCACAATGACGTACTCGCGAAGTTCTTAAGAACTTTGTCCACGTTCGCGCGTTCGCTCCAAATCTATCTCAGTACTTCTCTGACTTCTTGTCTATTTAGGCTGTTGTTATTGCACACTACACAGGTCGGCATGATGGAGAAGAAGGAGAGAGTAACAACAACGATTAGACAGAGAAAGACAAGGAGACACAGTAACGAGATCGAACTGAAGCGAACGCGCGAAAGTTGACAAAGTT
>NW_017802809.1:0-3600 GCF_001625305.1 Branchiostoma belcheri
AGATCAAAGTTTCTGGTGTGATAACTGTAGTTTCACCTTCCGTTTTGTTCCCGGGTGTACTGTACGATCTTTTGACTACAGTTCTTATTTGTGGGATGAACTACCCCGGGTTGACATTGTATACCTAGAGTTAGGTTGTAACGACTTGTGCAACACAGCTCTGTCACCGGAGGAAGTTGCATACCAGCTAATTGATCTGGCCTTAGCTTTGAAGAATAAAACAGAGGCCCGTCAGATCACAGTTGGCCTACCCTTGAAACGTGTTTTTGACCCGCCAGGTATCCCTTACGATGACCGGTGTGAGCGCTGTGTGTACAGCATGTTCGACTTGATTTCCAGAAGTCAAACCCCTGGCCTCACATTGTGGGAGCCACAGCCGCATTTTGGACCGCTACCTCCCCTCCCCTTTTCCAACCAGGACGGCTTACACTTCTCAGACTATGGAAATTTCTTATATTTCAAGAGTATTCGAGGAGCCACCCTGAAGGCTTTGGATTCAATTTAAAGAATAATTTAACAGACTGCCCTTCCCAAATTTGTCTTGTTTTGGTTTTCGAACTGACTGCACCTCCCTTTGCACCTTCGGTGGGTTACCGTGGTGCCAGGGGGGGATGCCTGAAATTCTGTTATCTATATGATAGATCCTTTTAGAAATTATCCCATGGATTGATTTTTCCGTGTAAAGGCGTGTACGTTGGTACCCAAATTTGTTTTTGATTCTGCTTTCGAAATCGACTACATCTCCCCTTAGCTTGCACCTTCGGTGGGATACCGTGGTGCTGGGAGCAGATGCCCGACATACTAATTTTTGTCACAGACCCTCCTGGAAATTTTCCCCGAACTTATCTTTACATCGCAAAATTTTTTCGTAGGCACTTGGGCGGGCTGCCATGGTGCCATCCTGAAAAAAAAAAAAAAACTAATTCCCAGACAAAATTATGTAGCGGATCCAATCGTGGTGTCCATTACACTTTCGGCGGGTTGCCGTGGTGCTTAAGGCAAATGCGTAAAAAACTTCCGTAAGTCATTTTATGAATTCCCAATTTTTCTACCGGGAATTGTTCTCTGGCATGAGCCTGAGACTCAGTCATAAATTTTATGCTGTGGACTATGTTTTCCCGGCATTTTATTATGTTACCCGTGCCTGGCTCTGGAGGGCAGCCTCCAAAACCAATGGCACTTGTCATAAATTTTTAGTGCTGTGGATTCCCGTTATGAGAATCCCGGCTTTTTCCTGATTTTATTCATAGTGCCTGGCGTTTGAGCCAACGACACTTGTCATAAATTTTTTGCGCCGTGGTTTGTATATAAACTTAAACTACCCGGCTTGCTGTCCCCTGTTCTTCATGTCAGGGTTACTGTTACGGTTTTGTTGCCATGATGAGACAAATAGCCCAGATGCCCCTCGGCGCATACATTCCTTTGTTAGTTGCTTTTTTTTCCAGCTTTGTTTCATTTTCATATTTTAATTTACTCTCCAGCGCCCAACAAATAATTGTGCAAATCCCGATCACAATCCTGAAAGTGTATCTTGGCTTGTATTACACCAATGTTACATTGATCAGTGGGCCTCTCGGGGGTGTCCGTGTCGCAATTTTGCTCCCCTGGCGAGCTTTCTCGCTACGCTCCCTTGGTGGTCTTAGTTCAGAGTTTGGATTCTAAGGAAAAATTCCCGTTGTTGTAATCGACTCATGATTTCCGCAATTACTTTCTCTCAAAGTTGTCACGGTGGTAAAATCTGGGCTGCAAAGTTCCCACATGTCATAGAACCCGAACTGTGTTCGATCGTGTTCGATCTGGGGAAATCGAATCGAACCCGCGTTCTATTTTGGGGTCACCTGCGGTCATTTACTATTAAGCGGCAAAACAAGCCTTTCTACCTCCGTGCATTGCAACAGCTAAAAAAACAACACTTTTCTATAGATACAAACAGTTTCCTGGGCACCACATGTCCGCTATTACTTTTGGTGGACATGTAACATGTAGCGAAGCTACTGTCGTATCCTTGAGTGACCTTGAATACTGTAATGATTCTTTACGCCATGATTCTTTACGCCAGTATGAATAACACAATGCACACTTTCTGGCGATATGACATGTCTCCAAAACTCGTTCAAACCTGGAAACATGGAGAGTCAAACATACCCCATTTACGGCTCAAAATGACTGTAACGGTTGTCCCGAAAATCGCGTTTTAGGGATTTTGAAAAATGGCCTCAATTTTGAATTATGGGTAATTTAGTGAGAAAAATGTCAAAAAATGCCATTTTTTTCACCAATATGTCGACAAAAACTAGACTTAAAATCAGAAATTAAAAAATCCCTAAAACACGATTTTTTGTCTTATTCCTAGTCTGCGAAAAATATAAAAATCGGGGATCTGGGGTAATATACGTATCCAGGTTTGAACAATGTTTGCCTAAAAACGTGATATGACTTGTGCTCGGAAACCCGAAAATAATCGTCTTTCTGAGCGAAATTTAAAAAAATCATTGATTTAACATAAAAAGCTAACATTTGAAGGATGTTAAGACGATAATTTCATTTTAATTTGACGAAATTTACCCCTAAATATTATTTGTGTATCTTTAAATATTTTACGGGTAGTCCAAAACAGGCCAAAATAGCGTCTTGTAACCCGATACCTTTTCGAACGCGCATAGCAATGGGAAAGAATGCCGTAGTGACAGACCGCCGTGTTTTGGGGGTAAATAAGGCTTTGGCTTGGTCAGCCAACACAACCATGATAAATCGGTCAGTTTCTACACCTGTGTGTTCAGTCAGATGGGTGTCAATATGTTAAACACTTTTATATGGTTTATGTTCCCAATCATTCCAGAGGCAAGTGTACATCCTCTTAGAAGATCTGAGCCTGACACCTCTATGACTATGTGGTCAGGGTAAATGTGCCGGTTAAGGTCGACAATGAAGAGAAAACTGATTTACATTTACAACTCTTCCACTTACATGTGATGTTCGTAATGCTATGCAGGTCCTGGACATCTTTTACACCCCTGTACAGAGTACGGAAAATGGTACGAAGATCATCATCATCATCATCCTTACAAACACTGTCAAGTTCTTTCTGCTACTTGTCATGTGTTGCTGTAGTGGTTCATATTTTTGAGTGTTCTTAGATCCTGTCAAGCTTCAATTAACTGCTTCTGTATGTAGTTCTTTTCTTGAGATGTGTTGGTAGTTTGTGAAGGGGGTGTTCCCTTGGTTTTATGACAGTTAAACATAGAGAGCATGACACGCAGGATATCATCGTGCATTCTACACATTGGGCAGATACTGTTTATATTCTTTTCACTTGGATGAGAATAAAGAATAAAACACATTCTTCAGATACATCTCTAACAGTTATGGGAATGCCATTTTGCTGCTGAAAGGGAATGAGTATCACTAAGTTCCACAATAATACTTGTTACGTAGGCTTATCCCGGTCGCGATAAACTTAGCGCAATCCTCCAGGTCGCGAAGATACACTCGCCGTTAGCCCCGTACTTGTTGAATGCCGGCTATATTTGTAGCTTGCACACCGCTTTATACACCTCAACGTTGGTTAAGTATGCCTCAGAAATGAAGGGCCAACCACAT
>NW_017802810.1:0-3583 GCF_001625305.1 Branchiostoma belcheri
AATACACTGTTTTCGGTCAAAAATACAGTGTATTTTGTCAAATTACAGTGTAATTAGCTCTTGACTGGGCTATACAACCATAAAAACCTGGCCCATGGACCGTGTAGCAGTGGCCTTTAGCGATTTGTCTCCAAACTGCAGGGTCACATTTACCTGTGGCTGACGTAACTATGACGTAACTGTAGTAGTGCAGTTGCACACTCCCCTTTGTGATGAACCTTTGTACAAAATACTAAATAAAGTCACTCACAGCAACATTTCCTGTTATGTTTAGCCGTCCCATTTTTAGCCGTTGTTATGGTTATCGCTATGGTCAGAATTGAAGTTAATGATTAGGGTTAGAGTTGGAAATATGCGCCCCATTCACTGCAAAGCACCCTGACGTCGGTGAAACGTATTGACACCATTTAAACGTATTAACCATCCAGCAGATGTACCGTGTAGCAGTGGCCTCTAGCGATTTGTCTTCAAACTGCAGGGTCACATTTACCTGCAGACAGTTTGTACCTAAACCGCTAGGTCGCGCTAATGTACTGTCAGTCAGGGTGCGTCAAGGTGGTCAAAGGTCACGAAGGAACCTTGCCCCCTTCCAGGTGAGTTGACGAGGTGAACTCCTCACCTGTAGTCCTCTGTGCCGCTGCCGAGAGGCGGGGAGCTCCTAGGGAGAGAGATTTAAGGTAAACGCTGCCATAGAAGTACGCATTAGTCCACGGATAACGTTAATTTGCTGTCGGATTTCAATGTCAATTCGTGGGTGGGAGGGGGGCGTGGATGTTTCGGTGTAAACTAAAATCTCATAATCTCATTTTCTGCCAATCTGGTAAAATTCTAAAATATGAGCGGGGAATAGTCGTTGATTAGGCAACTAAAACTTGTTGTAAAGCTATCATCATGAAAGCCGATGAGTTGAGAGGTCGAAATTTGCGTTTTCCACGATCTAGTCAATTCTACCAAGATCTGAAAATAGAATATTGGACCCAATATATGCATGTTTAAAAATCTGTTTACGTTGTAAACAATATTAAGGTTGAGTGTCACCAGTCACTGATTTTGTCACCTTTCCAGGGAGATCTGTCCAGCATAATGGTTGCCATGGAGACAGTGTCAAAGGTCATCAAATCCTGGCTTGTGGAGTACAAGGTTAGGAGCAAAAATATTTTTTATGATGAAATCTGTCTGATCAAGGGCATTATCCTTGGTCTGATATTGACATTTTACTGCCATTTCTTAGCACATTTTCTCATCATTAGAAGAACTTTATTGCACGACAATTGTACAGGGTACATTGTATGGCAAATACTAGTAGGTAACAATAAGTAGCATAGTAAAATAGATAGGTATAGAATAAAACTTAACAACTTATATATAGAAAAGAAATAATCAAAAGTTAGCTTAGGCTTTACAATCAGGCGGAGTTATCTATGGGTACATGTGACAGCAAATCAGTATTCTTTCTAATAACAAAACAGTCTTTTATGTATTTACCTATTTTTGCATTGTGTTCGCTGTTGCATTTAAATATATAATCAAATCTATCTGTAGCAACAAGTCTATTGAAATCTGTCGTATTTGAAGTGAGATATTTGAATAGATTATCACGTAGGACATCATATCTAGAGCATTCCATGATAAAATGAAATTCATCTTCGATTTTCTGTGGGCAAAATGGGCAAAATCTTTGGTCAGGGGCTACATTGTAATATCTTCCTGTTTCTATATTCAATTTGTGACTGCTGATTCTTAGCTGTGTTATAGCTTTACGGATTTCAAAATTTTCTATATCATAAAGGTATTTTTCTTGTTCATAACATTTTTTTGATTTGTCAAGATATGCTAGTTTTGAATTATTTCTAATGCAACTAAACCAGCCTTGTATGTAAGAGTCATGTAGCCGCTGGCTAAGTTGGTGGACTATATAGTCAACTTGATAACGTTCCGGTTTCATCCATATGTGCCCAAGGCCCTGATAATTAAGAATATCTCTTACATGATTGATCCAGTCGTGATCATCTTTAAATACAGTGTTGTATGCATCATGGAGTAAAGAGTCCTCAGGTAAGTTTACCAAACGGTGCCAGTATTTAATGAGTTGAATTTGGGCAGATATCATGATGGGAAAAGTTCCCAACTCTCCTCGTACACCGTCATTGGATGATTTTGAATGGACTCCTAATAGAAATTTTTGAAAACGGATGTCAATTAAATCGAATTCTGGTATGTCTAAAGAGAGGAGTGTATTTTCGACTGAAAAGTCATCTTTTTCTAATGTACACATGCATGCATATTATAGAAACATATCTTTGTCTAAGCTTCTTTCAAAATTAATGATATACGTTTGAGTTACATCCGAACAAGTGCTCTTTCGAATCGATATCGGAATATTATCATCGATTTGAAGCTTCTCTAGTAAAGAAGAAAAGAACGATTTTGGAGAAGATATAGAAATGTTTTTTGCTACAATAAGTTTCACCGTTTTGGAGATACGGTCAAAACATGTTAGTTCAGAACCGTACAACAAAATGGGTTTTACAAATTTGTCGAACAGTATTTTTTACCTAACTTTTATTGAGATATTTTCGGAAGATAAAAGTGATTTTAATTTGAATATAGCTCTCAAGGCTTTAGTTTTCAGAAATTTTCTGGCTGTTCTAAATTTACCTGAGGACGTAAGAGGGATACCGAGGTAAGTATAACTATCCGTTACTTCTATTTCTTTATCATAGATAAAGAATTCTTTAGACAATTTCTTTGTAGTACCTTTTACAGAAAACAATAACTTTCGTTTTTGAGACATTAACAGTAAGTTTCCAGTTGTTACAGTAAGATTCTAGGGTATTAATGCATTGTTGTAGACCATTCTTTGACAAGGAAATCAAAGCAAGATCGTCAGCCCAAGACAGACAATTAATGGATTTTGAGGTTAGAACAGCAGCATCACATTTGTCACTATCAAAACACTGTGGCAGATCATTGATGAATAGATTAAATAACAAAGGGCTAAGATTACATCCTTGTCTTACACCACAAGTTGATACAAAAGAGTCTGACAAGCCATTTTCTACTCTAACTGCATAATTGACATTTAAATACATAGATTTCAAAACATTGAAGAAATTTCCATCGACGCCATAGTTTAACAATTTATAAAATAATCCTTCACGCCAGACACTGTCGAATGCTTTCTTCATATCAACAAAACAAACAAACAATTTGCCTTTCTTTTTTGGGTATATTTCTCTATAAGGGATTTTAGAATAAAGATGTTGTCGGCGGTTCGACACTTCTTTCTAAAACCGAATTGGGTGTCTGCTAACAGGTTATTGTTCTCTAAAAAGGTTTGTAGCCTGGTATTCAAGAGTCGGGTAAACAATTTTGATAGACAACTGGATAGGGCAATCCCTCTGTAGTTATCAACATTGGACTTGTCGCCTGATTTGAAAATTGGTGTTAAAATGCTTGTGTTCCAATTCGACGGAAAATTGCCTTTGGCAAGGATAGTATTGAAAAGGGTAACAAGTGACAGACATAACTGCTTTGAAGTTGATCCGTGTTTTAACATGTTGTTGGAAATAGAGTCTAAGCC
>NW_017802811.1:0-3581 GCF_001625305.1 Branchiostoma belcheri
AATAGAGGCCCCAAATAAATTGGGGTGTGCCCCCTAAAACGCTGTTTTCCACGATTGCATAGCCACATTTAGTGAAAATATGATTGCCACAATTCAAAGAACCTTTGAGGAAAATATATATCTATTTGCGGATTTATGGCATTTTTCCACATAATTTTACGTTCGTTCAAGGACCTGTATAATGTCCTTGTTCGATAACCCGGAAGTGTTAGCCACGTAACCTTCGGCGTGACGGCCCGGTGCTCTCTATACATGTTTCCGAGCAGATCGAGGTCTGTCCCGGCAAGAAGCTTTCATCACACGGTGATAGAATGTCCTTGGTCCTGGTGATGTCCCGTACTTTAGCATACACCACTTTACTACTCGCAAAACTTGCGTTCGATTGTATCTAATTTAAAACGTCAGCAACAACTAATATCTCACCACGTCCACCCGCCAATGATACCAGTGCCTTGTTGAAAACAAATCTCTCATCGACACCGAACAGCCCCTCTGTGGAACACCCCTCTGTGACAAAAAAGTGGACCAATCTCATAATACCACAAACACACCAAAGGTCAACCCGGGCGACCATTTTCAGACTCAAACTGAGTCAAAGGGGTGTCCGGGGGCCGCCAATAAAATTTATTTTCACGCCCGAAAACACATATACAACTAGAGTTCCACGATCTCATACCTTCGCCAAATGATGTTAGCCTTTATGACTAAGAAATTATAGATGAATCCCCCTGATTGTGCAAATAGGATCCTATATTGCATCAATTATATCTGTTGATCATATTCTACACCAGAAGACAGTCTTATCTTATCAATGCATGCCATTATAGCATGTCCTCATAAATTATGCAAATGAGGTCCTTATTTGAATAAGTTATGTTTAATTATGTTCACCTTCACATAACTTTCAAATATCCCAAGTATGAAATTCCAGACATTACCACTATGTAATTATAACATTTTGTCGTTAATTATGCAAATTAAGTCTTCATTTGCATAATTGATATCTGCCTGTATTTCTGCCGTTCTGAATTACATATGTCACAAGCTTGAATAGTCCTATCATGGAATGCAGCTGATTTATAAAATTTCCTCATTAATTATGCAAATTACATTAATATTTGCATAATTGTAATATCATTATGTCAAGCATCACTTCAGCTACCTACATGCCAAAAATCACGACTACCCATCAATCGGTTCTTGAGTTATCCGCCTTTAAACATTTTTCAACTAATGCCCCTGAAGTTCCAGAGCAAGCCGCTAGGGGGCCCAAACTCACGTCACTAGTTCCCCAGCACAAGAGCTACCTTCCAACCAAATTTCGTCACCCTAGCATGTCTAGATCACGAGATATCAAAACCGGAAGTTTAGCTGCAGTACCATAACAAGCTGCTAGGGGGCCCAAAATCTAATCAGTTCCACGTCTCATGAAGACCTACCCACCTACCAAGTATCAAGACAATCCATCTTAGCCTTCTTGAGTTATCGTGCTGACACACACACACACACACACACAGACACACGAACGCCAACGAAAACATAACCTTCTTGGCGAAGGTAATAAGAACAAAAAAACGTGCACCATCTACAGCCCAATAGCAGAACGTATACCGAGTCCCAATTACATCCGTCCACCCCAACGCGAGATACAACTGCGATCATTTTTCTTTGGTCCTGACGATAATCATCTTCAAAAAGCCTACACTATACATACACACAACACCCACGAAAGCAATATCACACTGTCGAAGGCATGAGTCCTCCGAACTCTAGTTATCATTATTTCAGCCTACGTCCTGTTTCCTATTTACAAAAATGTAATAAGGATGAGACGAGCTCAACAATGTCCTTTGTAATTAAAGCTGTCAAAAAGACTTGAAGTTTACTTGCAGTCTGCAGAGAATGTCATTGATTAAAGTGACCGGCAGATTTTAAACTTGGCCTTACAACGGCAAAAACATTGAAATTCCCCAGTTATAACGTTAATGTTACTCTATAATAACAGTACATAAAAGTCAGTAATATAAGCAAAATATCCTTCTACCCATCCTTTCCCAATAAAGGTATAACGCTAACTCGTAGGCAAGACCATCCTGAGGTAAACATATTGCATTTGCTTGCAAATGTTACCTTTCTAGTTATCAAATCCTTTTACTTTATATCGTGGTGTTAGACAAGGTTGTCCCCTAAGCCCCTATTTATTTATTATTGTTGTAGAACTGTTGGCCATTAAGATACGCAGCAATCAAAACTTGACTGGTTTATCTGTTCATGGAAGGCACTGTAAAATTTCTCAATATGCTGATGATAGTAATTTCCCCTTTGCTCCCAAATTAGCATCCTTAGATGCCCTTATTGATGATTTACAAAGTTTTCCCATCTTTCGGGTTATCTTTAAATTTCGACAAGTGTAAGATACTTAAAATTGGTTCTTTAAAAAACACGAATTTTAAACTACCTTCCCATCTACCTATTCAATGGGTAGATGGGGAGGTAGACCTTTTAGGCATACATATACCTAGGGATTTGGGGTCCATTATTAACTGCAACTTTCAACCCCGTTTAGCAAAATTAGATAGATTATTATTCCCCTGGAAAAGCAAAAGTTTATCTTTGTTTGGAAAAATTACTGTCATAAATTGTTTGATTGTTTCCCAGTTTACTAATCTTTTCCAGGTGCTCCCCTCCCCAAGTAAATCCTTTTTTGAAATATATGAGAGAAAAATATTTTCCTTTATTTGGAATGGGGGTCCAGAAAGGGTCAGTAGGAAAACAATTTACAACTCAATTGAAAATGGTGGTTTGAATTTAATTAACTTATATGCCTTCTCCCTCTCCATCAAAGCTTCGTGGATGCCAAAATTATATTTTAATCCTGATTGGTTTACCTCCTGGTCTTTAAGTACATATCTTTCTGTTGGATATACATTATTTCCTTTTCTCCAGTTGGATAGCTTACAGTACCTGAAACTAAATTCTTTCTTATATGATATTGTATATGCTTGGTATAAATATCAACATAAGGCCCCCACAACTCCAGCTGAGATTAGACAACAGCTTTTATGTATGAATTCTTATAGCCTTATTGGTGGAAAACCTTTCTTTTCAAATGCTTTTCTAAATAGAAGAAGTCTGTTTGTAAATGGTGTTTTAAATTTAGATGGTTCCCTCATGTCATATGATGAATTTTGTATTAAATATGATAATGTTTGTAGCCACATGCAGTATTTGCAGCTATATACTGCAATCCCCCCAAAATGGAAATCTACTTTGCTTGGTTCTTCATCCCTTTTAGTTTGTATACCTACCCAATGTGATAATACCTGGCTTAGAAAAATTAAGATAAATAAAAGCATGTATAAATTCTTTTTAAGTTCCTATAATTTGATAGATTGTTCGCATAATGTTCAGATGTCATGGCTGTACCTCTTTGATACCCCAATCCCCTGGAGACTAGTCTACACTTCTATTATACATTGTACCATTGATCCGACAACAAGATTTTTTCAATATAAAATTGTTCATAAATTTTTACCAATAAATAGGTTATTGTATATCTGGAAATGTATAGACAGTCCATT
>NW_017802812.1:0-3581 GCF_001625305.1 Branchiostoma belcheri
CGGTCCACTACCCTGGTCAACTCGGTCAACTCGGTCCACTACCCTGGTCAACTCGGTCAACTCGGTCCACTACCCTGGTCAACTCGGTCAACTCGGTCCACTACCCTGGTCAACTCGATCAACTCGGTCAACTCGGTCCAGTACCCTGGTCAACTCGATCCACTACCCTGGTCAACTCGGTCAACTCGGTCAACTCGGTCAACCCCAAACCCAAACCTCTGCTTGGAGAGTAAACAGAACCCCCTCCGCACAACCCCCTAGTCTTTACATTGATCGGTGTACCGATAACCAACCCTTTACAGCTATAGTGAAAAAAAAATACAAGATAGGAGCACATGTCATTTGATTAAAAATATCTGTAGGTTACGAATCCCAGGTACATGTAACCAGGAAATATGAAAATAAAGCAGATTAAAGTCAACTACGTATTGTCGAGTTTTATTTCTACATAAATACCCTTACGCAGTATAGCGAAAGTTGTAAAAATGACATTCTAGGCCCTATGTTCTACTTGATGTCGTATTTGTAGCGCCCCTTTGTAGAGATTTGATACTGCTTTTTGTAAAAGTTTTAACGCGTTCTTTTGCCGGATATTGCTACAGACCTTAATTCTCTGGGCGGCTGGTTGTAGGTCATCAGGCAAACGAGCAACTGTAGTACTACAACTCGGTGATAGGAGGCGCAGTACAAAGTTGGTGTTACATACAGAGACTATGTAACTTGTACTCTTGTATTAATGTAGTCTTCCGTCAGTATATTTGAAGCAATTTGGAGGTCTAGAAAAGACCAATAGGTTTCTAGCCTGTTATCGTGGTTGGTGCAGGCTGTCTTCGGGGGCTCTAGCAGTTTTCCGGTAGAAAAAAGCAATAAAAGAAAGGCATTCTAAAACAGACCAAACCTCTGCTTGGAGAGCATACATCTCTACACCGATCATGTCAATCTAATTAACATGTCCAACCAATCACAGCACGGCAGTTCGTAGATTGACCAATGAGGGTGCGGCTGCATTTACGAGTCAAACCAATTATAAGATCAACCAATCACAGCACGGCAATAAGTAGGTCGACCAATGAGAGAGCGGTTTCTCACCTGAGTAGCTGGGATGTACCAAGGGCTGGTAGGAGGGGGGGGCTACGTGTTTTCAAGTGTATATTTATCGAGAAAACGAAGGAAACGAAGCCAAGCCAAGATATCGAGACGGAACAACAAATACACTACACATTCAAAAACTTTCTCCACAAGAAAACGTCTGCAAACTGGGCAAGAATTCCTGAAGAATTTTGAAAAAGCGCAAATCCATTTTCTTAGATACCCCTCCAGAAGAAAATGTTACAGTCCAGGCATCAGCCGTGGAGGTTTGTATTCAAATTAGGAACTGCCATTTCTGAAGATGAGCCATGTCAGCACAGACTGAACATGCCACGCACGGCCCAGAGTCTACCAGCGCGGATTTGCTGCCAACAAGGTAAGCTTTTCTTCCATTCCTAGCCGTAGAATAACACTGGCTATCCACGTATTGCCTTCGGCAGTGTTCGCAGAGAAACCGGAGATGACTTTTGAGTCTTTTGTAGGATTTTAGTCCACAAATAGTCCAAGAAAATGAAGAATATGATTTACTGTTTTCTCACGTCTCGTGGCTATCGGTAACATTATGTTCTCGCCAAAAGCCTGTAGCGTAATTTGAAACAACTGTATCCAAATGTGTTTATAGCATTTAATCTAAACAGCCAGTGTCAAATTAGGGAGGGTTTCTGTCCTAAAAATCTATATTTTCAAGGTTAAAGTTGATTTTTGGTCGATTCTGTACAACAAAAACGGCTCCCGGTAATGTATGCTCGTTCCCGGGCCGTATTTCCCGCCACAAATATTTGCCACAAACGTCATTTGAAACTGCTGAAGCCAAACTTGTTTAGAGCATTTTATTCAAACAACCAGTGTGAAATTAGCGAGGGTTTCTGTCATAAAAATCTATATTTTCATGGTTAAAGTTGATTTTTGCTCGACTCTGGTGAACAACACGGCTCCCGGTAATGTATGCTCCGAGTACCGGGCCGCATTTCCCGCCACAAGTTTTTGCCACAAGCGTCATTTGAAACTGCCATGGAGGTCTCTTTTTACCTCCATGGAAACTGCTTAAGCCAAACATGTTTATAGCATTTTATTTTAACAACCAGGGTCAAATTAGCCAGGGCTTCTGTCATAAAAATCTATACTTTCATGGTTAAAGTTGATTTTTGCTCGATTCTGGTCAACACTTTGAAAACGGCTCCCGGTAATGTCTGCTCGGTTCCGGGCCTCAGTTCCCGCCACATATTTTTGCCACAAGCGTCTATATTTTCATGGTTAAAGTTGATTTTTTGCTCGATTCTGTTCAACAACAACGGCTCCCGGTAATTTATGCTCGGTACCGGGCCGCAGTTCCCGCCACAAGTTTTTGCCACAAGCGTCATTTTAAACTGCTGAAGCCAAACGTGTTTATAGCATTTTATTCTAACAACCAGGGTCAAATTAGCGAGGGTTTCTGTCATAAAAATCTATATTTTCGTGGTTAAAGTTGATTTTTGCTCAATTCTGGTCAACAAAAACGGCTCCCGGTAATTTATGCTCGGTTCCGGGCCGCAGTTCCCGCCACAAGTTTTTGCCACAAGTTCCCGCCACAAGCGTAATTTGAAACTGCTTAAGCCAAACATGTTTGTACACTTTATGTCAACAGCCAGTGTCAAATTATAGGGAAGGTTTCTGTAATGAAGTGTCTGTTTTTATTCTTATAGTTGCTTTTTGCCCGATTTTGGCCAAGCCTCTCGCCTGATTTGTCCGTCAATCACAGGGGTGGGAGGGCTCTATTCAATGTCTTGTTTCCTCTATTACATGTAGTCTTTCCTTTTGCACACAGGGCGTCCCTTAATGGCAGAAGATGGTCCTGCAGCACTCAACAGGTTCTGGCTGAATCTGAACTCGAAGGATGGATCGGATTGTGGATTGGATCATGGGGCTTGTTCCTTTATACCAGATGTTTCCTTGAAGGAAGCAAGCTTCACGAAGACGACTAGACCAGATGAGATTTTTTTTACTGTCAAACATAAAGAGTAAGGGGGGCGTTGGGAGACTTTATATTACATGTAATCTTTATAGTGTAAACAGTTTTGTAGTTTATGTAGGGAATGTTTGGACACGATGTGCCTTGTTTTTACTTCGATGCAATATCTATGTCATTATGTTACTTAGTAATAGATAGAATTTTGGGGTGCAGGGATACAATTTCTTAGACTTAGTTGTAGCTAAGTAAGATTGACACTTGTTTTGACGTAAGAGATTGTACCATTGTACCTAAATAAGTTGGAAAATTGAGGGCATGAAAGTGATTTTCTTGGTGTTAATTTTGCACCTCATGCCATGGCTTGCTCTCTGATGCTCACATGCACTTGAAGTTAAGTTAGACTTAGACTTAGCGAAGGTGAGTTAAACGCGTAGGGACCGTTAGGGAGCGTAGTTAGTAGTCCAAGTGTGTGCTGACACAGGGAGCAAAATCCTGGCCTGCAAGAAAATTGTTTTGTATAATCAAAAAAAAAAAAAAAAAAAAA
>NW_017802813.1:0-1841 GCF_001625305.1 Branchiostoma belcheri
GAAACTAGGTTGTAGATTGTTTTGATACAGTTGAAGAAATAATTGATATTAATAGCAAAGTATTTAGACATTTGTGAAGCTTGTTATATTATTAAATAATTATACTAGTAGGCAATTCCAAATGAAGCCTATTTTTATTCATTCTTCTCCTTTTATGTTTTCTACTCTGTCCTTTTCCATGAGCTTTTTTTGTCTGTATTTTATTTTTTATTTAATTATTTTTCTAGTCAATGAAACTACTTCAGACATGTAGTGTTACCTGAAAAGTTGAGAAATAAAGAACATTGAATCATTACATTGTCTTCATTGTTGCGGAAAATCTGTACCTTTAACGAAATGGTTTGAGTAGCAATGTTAATATTATTAACCGTTAGATCATGAATGACTCAGTGTATTATTGCCTAAAAACATTTAAGTGTTTTTTTTAATTAAGGATTTCATTGTTGCAATGATAAATGCATAGATATATGTCATTTATATTTCGCGCAAGTGAAAAGTTGGTTCGGGCAAGTGAAAATGACCAGGCAAGTGGATTTTAGAAAACATGTCTAACCCTCCAGAGGCCTAGGAGACCGACATATCAGTCAGCCTGGCCTAACGACTGAGATGAAGTGACTTTGAACACATTAAAGACAGTTACTTGTAAAATCATTGTTTGGTCTTTCATTTATCACAATTCTTTTAGTACAAATGGTGAATTTTGATTTTGTTTCTATGATAATGAAAAAATTATATAATTAATTGTCTGTTTAGGTACATCAATCTCTTGGCTTGTAAATTAAAAAGTACTTTGCGCGACCAGATTTTTTCTTTGCGCGCCCAAATGTTTGCCTGCGCGCCTAACTTTTTGAGGCTAGGAGCGCATGCGCTCCTAAGCTAAAAATTTAGTCTGGAGGGTTGATTATATCATTTTATCATAATCTCAACCAAAAGACAGTCTTATGTTAACAAACAATGCATTCTAACATTTCCTAATAAATTATGCAAATGAGGCCCTGATTTGAATAAATTATGTTTAATGATGTTCACCTCAATTTAACTTTCAAATACCACAAGTATGAAATTCCAGGCAGTTATCATTACATAATTTTAAAATTTCTCATTAATTATGCAAATTAAGTCATTATTAACATAATCAATATCTTCCTGTGTTTCTCTCGTTGTCAATGTCACAAGCTTCAATTGTCCTATCATGGAATACAGCTGATTTATAGAATTTCCCCATTAATTATGCAAATTGCATCCATATTTGCATAATTGTCACATAATTATATTAAGGATCACGTAAGCTACCTACATACCGAAAATTACGACGATCCGTCAACTGGTTCTTGAGTTATCCCCTTTTGAATATTTTCAAGAATATATCCCTGCAGTTCCAGAGCAAGCCGCTAGGGGGCCCAAACTCACGTCACTTCTTCCCCATCACAAGAGCTATCTACCATCCAAATTTCATCACCATAGCATGTCTAGATCAAGAGATATCAAAACTGGAAGTTCAGCTGCAGTACCATAACAAGCCGCTAGGGGGTCCAAAATCTAATCATTTTGAGGTCTCATCAAGACCTACCCACCTACCAAGTATCAAGACAATCCATCAAGGCCTTCTCAAGTTATCGTGTTTACAGACACACACACACACACACACACACACACATACACGAACGCCCCTGAAAACATAACCTTCTTGGCGAAGGTAAAAAACGACGCAAGGCGCCGCGCGGCGGTGGCGGGCATGTTTACACGCTTGAAAAATGTGTCGTACAGCTCGCGCGCGCCGACACATCAAAACGACGCACGTGTGAACCGGGCCAAACAGTTTGCCGACACCATGTCATGCT
>NW_017802813.1:1861-8322 GCF_001625305.1 Branchiostoma belcheri
TTTCTGACTACCTTGAGAGTCTGGTTTGTAACGTGTATGTTGTTGTCTCTGGTAATCCGCTCTCACCCGTCGGATGTTTATTTTGTCACATGCATATGTGCTTTTTAACGTGTATGGTTATGGCGAGGGGACATGGTTGCAGAAGGAAAGCAGCCCGCTAGTACCCGGGCGGTGACAGAGAATAACTCTGGGGCAAAGTTCTCAAGACAGAAGCCAAACCCCCGTGTGCGTGTGAAAGACACGTGGTATTTGAGCCAGACGCATGTTTCCCAGTCTCTTGGCTACTGGCTAGTGTACTACACCTGCAGGACATGTTGTGCACGTGACGTCGGGCCTGTCATCTGGTGACGAGGTTTTCCTGTTCGTCGGTAATGTTACATCGACGAAACAATGTCCCTGGGTGAAGCTGATCACGTCTCACGATCCTTCTCTTGTTTACAAGCCCTCGGGCCGACCAAATTCATGAGCACGTATAAAAACTGCCTACTTTGTCATTGAATAAAAAGTTATCTTTGATTTTTTTTGTCTGAAATCCTCTCAAAAACGCAGGAAATGCCATTTCAGAGGGTTCACTTTTCAAACTTTTCCGGGGGAGCATGCCCCCGGACCCCCCTAGGAAGGAACCTCGCGCCTACGGCGCTAGCTCGCTAGCCCCCTCAAGCAATGGGAGGAACAGAACCCCCAAGTCAGATCCTGGCTACGGGCATGGCCTTTCGCTCCGAGCGACCGAACTTTTCCGAATTTCGAATATCCGCGACATATCATGTTCGTGACTTCCCGGGTTTCTTGGAATGTGGGAATCACACTTCCCGAAGATACTAGTAACATCGCGACCGAAAACGGGCCATTACTTGGCTAGGTGGACTGAAGTTGTGGTTAATATTGGACGGAGTACTGGGGTTGAGTCATCAAGGTTAGAACTAGCTTAGTGTTTGAGTAATTCTCGATTGGAACTGGAAGGTTTGGGTAACTCTGGACTGGAACTGGTTTTCATAAATTGCTGAATTTGGTGAAAAACTGGGGTGAGACAAACTCCGCATTTATTTTTTGGAACAGCCCATTGTGCTAGCATATGATTTATGAATGCTGCAGGAAGGTCTGATACATTCGGAAACACATCACACACCGTGAGGATGCAGGCATTTACTCTCACTCACTCACTCACGACTCCACCAACAGCCGGGTGTTTTTTTTGTCTCAGACAATCCATTTATACACGAACTGGAAAGCCTTTACAATCCAAATCATAACGTTACATTCTGAAGGCCGATATGTTTCTATACCACACAGTACAGTTTGCACAGGGCATAAGCCGGGCTTCAAGCATTTTGCCCGTACTATTTTATGAATGTGTGACGGCACATTTTCCAACCCAGGGCCCGACCGGGCAGTCGTTTGGAACGAAAATTATGATATAAGAGAGCAAAACAAAAGTTTTAGAAAATTAACCATGAGCACTATTTCTGCTTACAAATTGTTTATTTTTCGTTCACGCAAACAACCCGGCCGGGCCCCGGCTTGGAGATGTGACCGTGCCCTTAACAGGCGACCACAGTGAACAGAAATTTCTCGTCCTTCCAGTCTGCAGGAATCGCCTTGGAATGGAATCTGGCGCCATACCTGATGACAGCATCACGGCATCTTCTTCCCGGGCATCTTACGAGCCCTACCGCGGTCGGTTGAGCGGAGTTGCTGGTGCGGGCGGTTGGGTACCCAGAACCAACACCATCGGGGAATGGTTACAGGTTGGTAGACATTTTGGTGCATTAAAACAACCACGATTCTACCTTTTACTTCCGGAATGGACGTATTATTTTAGGTGTCGACAATTTATGTTAGCGCTATATGTGTATATTTGACTTCCATCTAGTGAGTAGGTGGAGTTTGGATTTTGAGTTTGATTGACAGGGGTATGAGTCCGTATGAACGGGTGTGCAATGCATACGATCGCCAGAAATGTATGGAAACCATTGTTTAATAATGCAATAAGTTCCTTCATACAATCGTATGGGTAATACTACATTTGATGATGTGTTTTTCATTAGCACAAACTATATCGTAGACTGTATACTTTAATCATATTATTGAAATCCCAAATTTTTTGGTTGGATTATTGCGCCACACACGATCAATTTCGCTGTTTCTTTAAGTGATAAGTTCGAATTCCCTTATCCGAACAGCATCATATGTTGATGTCTTCGAATCTGTTGTGTTTAGAATGTGCATGTCAACGCTTTGTTGCACTGACAGTACCTTGCTGTGCCCAATGTGGGCTAATTTTAGCTAGTAGTTCACGCTATCCAGATATGTAGTTAGTTTCCCGGCTTGTACTTCACGTGCATTCTATAACGAAGGACATCTATTCATTCAGGTGGATTTAGGAGAAATGAAGACCGTCACAGGCACCATCATCCAGGGTCGCTCCAGTCAAGACCAGTGGGTTACCTCCTACAAACTACAGTACAGTGAAGATGGCGTTAGTCGGACCACGTATGCAAGTAGCGATGGCACCGAAAAGGTAGGTTATATGCAAAGATTCATACCAAAGTAGCATACCAAATATCATCACAATCCATAAAGGCGTTATGACGTTATGCTGACTACAAATGTGCGCAAACACACACACAGACACGCCAAAAACAATACCTCCATTTTTACCCCCATGAAAAAATTGAGGTATTGTTTATTGAGTTTTAATGAGGTATTGTTTTGGGCGTGTCTGTCTGTGTGTTTGTGTTTCCGCACATTTGTAGTCAGCATAACTAGGGAACGCCTTTATGGATTACGATAATATTTGGTACGTTGGTAGGTCTTAGGAAGAAAAAGGTTACGGTAAAATATTGGCCTCCTGGTGGCTGACCTTTGTACTGCAGCAAAACTTCCGGTTTTTGTACCTTTTGTCCTGAACATGTCTTGAATTTTTCGTGACAGATAGCTTTTCCTGTCAGAAATAAGTGGTATAAGTTTTGTCTCCCTAGCAGCTTGTTCTGGAACTGTAGGTTAGTTTCTGGTAAAAACTTCACAAGCAGATAAGACAAGAAAGCAACAATGTAGTTTCATCATTTTTGGTGCAAAGGTAGCTTATAGAGAGATGTACATAATGAAAACCATGCAAATGAAGGCTAAATTTGCATAATTAAGTAGGAAATTCTGCACTTACAGTGTTTACATGATAGTACTTTGATACATGTGATGTATGTAATCTATGGCAGGCGAAACATCAACAGATACCAATTATGAAAATAATAGCCTAACTTGCATAATAAATGTGAACATTTTGTAATTTATTAATGGCGAATGATGGGAATTTTATACCTTGTGACAAGTTTTTTAAAGGTTAACATCATTATGCATATATAATGTTAAATGTAGAAGTCATTTGCATAATTAATGAGGACATGTTGAAATGAAAAATTGCCAAAGGATAGGAATTCCTCACGCAAAATATTGTAATTTGAATAAAAACCATAGATTAAACTGTTAATTACGACGTTACTTCCAGATACAACAAGAGTTCTGAGATCTCATACCTCCATGAAATATGGACTTGATATGTAAATGTAAATTTCTTCTTTAATTATGCAAATGACCTCTGCATTAACATAATATATGCATCGTGGTGTATGTTAACTTTTGATTAACCTACAGATGTCCCAAGTATGATATTCCAATCATTCACCATTAAGAAATCATTCTCGCATCAATTATGTAAATTAGGTCATCATTTGCGTAATTAGTATCTGTTGATGTTCCGCCAGCCATAGGTTACATACATTACATGTAGGAAAGTAGTAAAATGTAAAACACTGTAATTATAGAATTTTCTCATTAATTATGCAAAAAAAGTCCTTATACGCATAATTTGCATCTAATTATGTACATCTCTCTCTAAGCTACATATACACCAAAAATGATGAAAATGACTTATTGGCTTTTAAACATTTCGCCAGAAAGTGTCCTGCAGTTCCAGAACAAGCTGCTAGGGTGACCAAACTCACACCACTTATCCCTGACAGGAAAAGCTATCTGTCACCAAAACATCAAGACCATAGCATGTTCAGGACAAAAGATATATTAAAGCCGGAAGTTCTGCTGCAGTACCAAGGTCATCCACCAGGAGGCCCGTATTTGACCTTGACCTTTTTTTTCAATCTTTCTTTATTGAATTTTCCAAAATAAATTAACGGTAACAAAATATGGCATGGCATTGTGCAAAAAGGAATACATAGTGAACCACAAAAACAAAACGTAAAATCCAGGTACAATAGTGTTGTGCAAATTTTACAGATAAACCCTGTTGCCCCTAATTACATGGTTTAAAATTACAAATGGGATTTTTTAAAACTCTTTTAGATATTTATTTAACAACTTTTTATCTATTCTGAAAAAAAATGTATTTAATTTTCCCCATTTCCCCCTGTGTTTTAATAGTTTGTGTTGCCTATACGCAATGTTTAATTCTAGTCTATAAAAGTAAGAAACATAAGATATAAATGCAGATAAACTTAAGGAATACTTACGATTTTTAAAAATAAACATTTTACCCAGGAGTACTATAACATTGGAGAGAACCGGGCATCGATCAGTCAGGTTACCAAAAATTATATTGCGTTGATTTGTAAATGAGTACCAGTGATGTTGAAGAACCAGTCGTCCACCTGACTCCAAAAATATGCAGATATTCGACAATTCCAAAATAGGTGGACGATTGATTCCTCTTCCTCTTTACATAGACTGCAAATTGGTGAGTCTATTAACCCCCATAAAAATAATGTTCTATTACAAGTTAAAAATTTGAACAGCAGTTTGTATTGGAACATACGTACCGTGGCCGACAAGGACAGACCTGCGTCGTCTGCGCGCACACCTGCGTCGCCTGCACGTATACCTGCGTCATCTCTGCAAAGAGCTTCCCCGTCTGCGCACGAATACCTGCGTCGTGTCTGCCAAAGAGCTTCCTCACGCCTGCACAGAAAGAGCTTCCTCGTCTGCGCACGAATACCTGCGTCGTGCCTGCCAAGAGCTTCCTCACGCCTGCACAGAAAGAGATTCCTCGGCGACCTCGCTGCGCGCAACGAAAGCTCGCTGCACGGAAGAATACGTGTCACCCCTGCCTTGTTGAAGAATGGACGGTCCCCTATTATAGGTCAAGGGTCACACCACCTAAAACAATTTGATTCCCGTCTTTTTCTGGGGTTTTTGTTGTGTCTGTCCCGTACGTAATAAAATCACTTTTATTTTTATTCATTCATAAAAGATACCCTATCAACGTGTTTAAAATCATGAGGGAGCAGAATCAGTTTAATGGCGAGGGCGAGTGACCAACGCAAAGCCTTTGAGAATTTGACTCGGGTTGAAATGGGACATTCTGAGGCTACTTGAGGGGGGAAATGTGTTAGCAGGCACGATTCCCCAGTGCATGTTGGATTGTTGGGGTGGCAATAGGTTGATAGGGAACACTATATTGGGTGTACCATTCCTATAGAGGTACCGGTCTTTGCCCTTGCATCTTTACTCCCTTGCACTATTTATCAATTGCAGTATAATAGAATTGTTCATGATTACTTTAGTTTAGTAAACACGTCACTATTGCAATAAATGATTTTAAACACGTTGAATAAAAATAAAAGTGATTTTATTACGGGACAGACACAACAAAATCCCAGAAAAAGACGGGAATAAAATTGTTTTAGGTGGTGTGACCCTTGACCTGTAATAGGGGACCGTCCATTCTTCAACAAGGCAGGGGTGACACGTATTCTTCCGTGCAGCGAGCTTTCGTTGCGCGCAGCGAGGTCGCCGAGGAATCTCTTTCTGTGCAGGCGTGAGGAAGCTCTTGGCAGGCACGACGCAGGTATTCGTGCGCAGACGAGGAATCTCTTTCTGTGCAGGCGTGAGGAAGCTCTTGGCAGACACGACGCAGGTATTCGTGCGAAGACGAGGAAGCTCTTTGCAGAGATGACACAGGTATACGCGCAGTCGACGCAGGTGTGCGCGCAGACGACGCAGGTGTGTCCTTGTCGGCCACGGTACATACGAGTGTTTGAGCCAATAGAAGTTTATACGGCAAACTATACACTTTGTGCCAAGGTAAAGGGGTATCAAAATATTCCTCCCACGAAAATTTAATTTTGTCAGACGAGTCCCATAAACTGGCTTCGTTCATAAAAAATGAATACAGATCTTTATTAATATTTCCCTTACGTAGCCAGCTTATGTTTCTACAGACTGGAAGACAAACACCCAGGTTTGGAGATGTCTGTTTTAACGTGGTTTTCCAACAAGAAGGAATTGCAGAAATAAGTTGATTATACTTAAATTCGGAACAGGCTTCCCCAAATTTTTGAGTCAGATCATCAAACCTATTTTGTAAGTCTAGAATGTCATTTACAAACACTACTCCTCTACTAAACATTACCTGTGAAAAGAAAGGTTTTCCATCGATTGTAATATTTGAATTT
>NW_017802813.1:12049-33725 GCF_001625305.1 Branchiostoma belcheri
ATAAAGAGCCGAGTTCGGGAGCAAGTGGAAAATTCGAGTCGTCGGCATATTGCGAAATTTTAGATTCAATTCCAAAAGTATCTAAACCTTTTATTTCCATATTGATACGAATTTTAACAGTGAGTATTTCTACCCCTAAAATAAAAAGATATGGAGAAAGGGGACATCCTTGTCGGACCCCACGGGACAGGGAAAAGGACTTAGAAATATAACCACAGTTAATAATTTTACTAGAGAGATCTTTGTAAAGAATTTGTACCCAGCTAATAAATGAATCCCCAAAGCCGAAATACCTCAGTGTTTTAAAGATAAAGTCCAGTTTAGCGGTGTCAAAGGCCTTCTCAAAGTCAGCAATGAAATTAAACCGGGCAAATCATTTTTGTCATAATATTCTATTATCTCTAATAATCTGCGTATGTTGTCACAAATACTACGCCCCTGCAGGAAACCTGTTTGATCATATATATGATATTAACTTTGAAATAATATTTTTCATGCGAAGAGCGAGACATTTGGACAAAACACGCGTATCACAGTTAAGTAAAGTAATGGGACGCCAATTTTGGAGATACGAAGGGTCTTTTTCCTGTCCCGTGGGGTCTTGCTTAAGTATTAATGTAATAAGACCTACTTTTTGTGTACCAGATAGCTGGTGTACATCAAACGAAAAGTTAAACAGTCAAGCATATGCTGCTAAAGAAAGTCTTGTAAAATTCTATCGGAAGGCCGTCTAGACCGGGGGCTTTACCACAGGGAAAGGAATTAATTGCCCTTGACCTTTGTCTTCATAAGATTTACCAACATACCAATTATTATCATAATCTATAAAGGCGTTATGATGTTATGCTGACTACAAATGTGCGGAAGCACAAACACACACACACACAGACAGACACACACACACAGACAGACACGACCAAAACAACTACCTCCTATTTTCTATGGAGGTAATGAGACAACTCCCCCCAATACATAAACTCTACATATTTCATGGAGGTATGAGATCTCCGAATTCTTGTTCATGGAGGTAAAAACTCCTTAGAAGAGTGCGGGTTTGCTTCCGTATGGCATTTTCAATCTTCACATACTACAAATACGTTTCAAATTGTCAGTTCTATTGGCCAACGGTTAAAAGACATATATTTTCAAACGTTCCTAAAAGAAATGCACAATGACAACAAAGGTAGGAGCTGCCAAAAATAAAGTTAAGATCGTATAGATTATTTAAAACTACATATAACTAGAGGTCGGAGATCTCATGTCTTCGTCGGAGGTACATCGTTCTAGAGAAATTAACATGCATATTCTTTGCTCTTTTTAATAATCAATTTGGTCTAAAGAACAAAAGAATCTCTATTATTTTTATGGTACAGAACACCCTGAAACGGTTTGCCGCAGATTATACAGATGCGTCGTCACCCGTGTTACGCCCCCCCCCCTACCGTTATTTGAGTTTGGACTGTTACTGGAAAAAAACGTTCAAGAAATTCTTACTGTGTTGAAAGTGTCACGACAGCGCCGCAAAATATAATAAGAGAAGATGTTATAAAGGAAAGAATCAGAACAGGGTGACTACTGCTGTTTTGTTAATTTGTCTTTATGACAAATAGAAGACTTGTTTCTTGTGTTCTTCGTGTCCTAACATTTGTACTTCTACAGTTAGTATATTCCAAATCTAGGCATCTCGTTTTTCGGCCCTTCGTGTTTTTATTGCGCGCTTGCCTTAAATTTAAGGTAATTAGATTTAAGGTCTCCAGTGGACGTCATCCATAGCAATTACTTGGTGTGGCCGTAGAAAATACCCTGACATATGTCCAACCTATCCTCCCCTGCTGAAGTTATAGTACAATCCCTCAATGTAACGTCATTTTATCCCATCCCATTATGGGGTTCCCCGGCTATATCCAGCTGTCGGCTGTCTCCAAGCAGATGTAGGTGGGGGATTTCTAAACACAAAAGGTCCTATTACGGGGACATAACGACCTCCACGACTCTCATCTTTGAACTCAATCTTAGAGACTACCACAGTAACATGCCTATCAAATTTCATTAACTTCCATCCACACATACAAAAGTTATCCTGCTCACAAGAAAAATTAACAAAATGCCCCCTGTAGTCACAACGAAACCCCACACGAAGCTCAGTAACGAACTTAACCTTGGTCCCGACAATAGTAAGCACCACGCCAAGAATTATAGTCAACATTTTACAAATACTTGAGTTATCTTGCTAACAAGCCACAAACACAAAAGGTGCACCTACGTGACGCACAGACCCCCCACGAAGCCGAAACTTGTACTTGACTTCGGCCTCAACAGCGGTAATCTGCCTGCCAAAAATCATGGACGTCGAATCATGCCTTCTAGAGTTATATCGCAAAATCCGCAGTTCCCCACACTCCGGCGAGACAATTTCATAGTCCTTCTGACGAAGACAATGAAGAGAAATACCTAAGTGATGAAAATGTGAAGATCAGAAATGCAGTCACAAGACTAAGGATAAGCTGCCACAAACTACAAATTGAAACTGGAAGACATACCCGCACCCCCTGGAACAAATGTTATGTACATGTTGTAATTACCTCCATGAAAAATGGAGGTATTGTTTTTGGCGTGTCTGTCTGTGTGTCTGTCTGTGTGTCTGTCTGTCTGTCTGTGTTTCCGTAACTTTGTGGTCAGCATAACTTCAGAACGCCTTTACAAATGGTACAAAGTGACATTCGTCTTCTATTCTATTCAATTGCAATTCTTGTTTGAAATTGAATAGAATAGAAGACGAATGTCACTTTGTTATAGAATGTAAATTATATAGTAAAGAGAGAAATTATCTGTATGGGCTTGTACAAAACCTATTTCCTTACTACATACACTTCATTCCTAATGCGACTTGACAAACCTTCCATCGAAAAACATATCTGTTCCTTTATCTCCACTTTAACTGAAAAGCGAGAAGTTGAATTTATGTAATGATAGCTGGTTTTATTTTGTATATCTTTTCATCATGTATATCTTTTCATCATGTCTTGTTTTGACCTGTACTTAGCCCAGTGTGGCAAAAATGTGCATAAAGGTCGTCATTATATAATTATAATTATTAATTAGTTATTTATCGTGGTTGTGATGTCTAGGTGTTTCCAGGCAACACCGTGCAGGACACCGTTGTAATCAACTTGCTGGACAGTCCCATTGATGCCCAGTATGTGCGTTTCCTGCCTCAATCCTGGCATGGCCATATGAGTATGAGGGTGGAGGTTCTAGGCTGCAGCGTTAACGATGACGACTCTAATGGCATCAGTCCCTCTGGTAAGCTTTTATCAGTAGATCTAAGTTTACTCCATCAACGTTTGGGGCCAGACATGCATGTAGATTTAGATAAGACCTTTTTTTACCTTTGTTGTGTATAAGTCGAGAAGTTGTGAACGGACCTTTACAGTTTTAAGTTGTTTTTTTTTTTATATTAGGTGTTAGTAGGTGTTACGTAGTAGGTGTTAGCAAATAAAAAGCTGGAGTGCTTCAGGAGCGGCGCAAGTTGGTAGCTGACACTTGCTTGTTGAACTCTGGTCTCTATTTCTCTGTCCAGCTTGCCATCTTTTGTAAAAATACTGCAAAGATAGTTGAATTCTTTCACCCTAAATAGTCTCCTGTTGTTAATCTTTATGTCAAGGTTTCCAGGTTTTCTGCTGATTTTCAGACTTTATGTTTTGTTAATGCTGATTTTCATGTCATAGTCCTAGGAAAGTTCAAATTTGTGGTGAGTTCTTGCAGTCTGTCTCTTCACTAAAAAGATGACAGTAAGAGGGAGATTATGGAAAAAAGAAACGTATGTAACGCTAGTAGATCAATGTGGCTCTATAATTGAGATGGCGACAGGGGGCAGCGTACACCTGGTTAGTTAAAACCGGTTTTACATCACCAGAGACAAAGGATCTGTCTGTATGTGGCCCAATTCACTCGTACATAGCTATAACACCAGGCAAAGAAATCAACTCCATATTCCACCTTTTCGCACTTCATTAGCATAGTCCTTAGTAAAATACAATGTGTCACAATATGAAAGTCTTCATGCAAGTATTCAATCAATACCTTCACTACTGTTGTTTAAGAGTACGCTGAAAACATATCTCATCAATCATCCTAGTATGCAGACCACCTACTCTCATTCTCTACCTGAATTACCTATTTCACCAAATCCGATTGTTCAATATTTCCTTCGTTAAGTTTATAATATCATTTAATTTTGTTGTAGGAAATGAGTTTACTTACTGTTATTTTTCATATGCTGTTTATTTACCCTTATTGTTGTTGTTATTATTATTATGCTTTTAATTGTAATGGAGGAGGGCAAGAATAAGACCAAAGGCTTTTTTTCCGCCTCCAGCACATCCATTCTGTTTAGGTTAATTATTTTATATTCTGTTTCGTTCGACTATTATATTTACTTTCTGTAGTGTTTTTGTTTTATATGTAACGTTATGTGCAAATACAAATAAACAAAAAAAGGTAGCCTGCAATTGTGTCTGTTTCTGAAGCTCTTGGGCTCGTGAAGAGGTGGTGTAGGTTTGGCCCCCTGTCAGCTTTTCTGTAACTGCAGGGACCGATTTTATTTTGCGTATGCACCTGTTTTGCCCTCCCTTTCACTTTGTGAAAAATCATAATAAACATAAATGAAGCGAATCAAGGCCCATTTGCACGATTAATGTGAAAATGCTAGATCAGCCTTCTTTGTTAAGATACGACTTTCATACTGTGTTAGTTGGATAAATCTGAGATCGATCTAACAAACACAAGAGAAACTAACACTTTATTGTTAGTAATTTTAATGTTAGTAATGTAATAGTATACGCACACCATTCATGACCTTACCCATAAGTGTGATGTCATTCCTACAGCTGTACTTCGCTTGAACTTCGCTGGGAAGTTTCTTGCTGACCCCTCAACTTACAACAACTACAACACAAGCTTTAACATCAGCACGTTCGATCCTCTGAAATATCCTGGCTGGAACCCAACAGGAACCCATGATTTCCGGTTGGTCAACTGTACGGTGACGCAAGTCTGCTTCGCGGATGGAACGCGCAGCACTTGGGACACAACTGTTGGCAAACCTATCATAGGTACTATTTCTACTCTCTTCATAGGCTTAGCGCTACTTCCTATAATCTAAGGTCACGCTGATTTACTTTATTTATGGATGACATCCACGCTCGCATCTGTTTTTACCTATTCTCAAAATGTAGACTCAAGCCTGGGTGCCATCCTCCATAGTTTATGGTAGCTCTATTTTGATTATAGTGATTTTGACCTCGGAACGGTAATCTGGACACGATTATGGATCACGATTATGATTTTGACATTTTGATTTTTATATTTCTGTTCAGCCATTTATATATGTTGTATCATTTGAACTTTTCAGTTATACTGATACTCAGTTATACTGATCTCAGTTACCTTTTCTCAGTTATGTATATGTTACTGGATAATATCATTGTATAATTTACTTTTATACAAATTGCTTTATACGTCGATGACAGTTAGACATCCAGGTAATACGATACCGCAAAAAGTAGTTACTCAAGCAACTGGATATGATTTTGAAAACGTCAGACGTTTCAGCTAGTATCCACTAGCTTTCGTCAGTGACTGAGAGACCAGAGGGGAAAGGCAGGTTTATAAGCACAAACTATTGATTGATGTACAAATAAGTGAAGACAAATTTTTGGAAGTCGAAAATGGAACAAAAGTCAGACAAGTCAAGACAAGGTAATGCAAATTAGTCAGAAAGCTCCTGTTATACAGAACAGGAGCTTAAGTGTTAAGTGGCAAGTTAAGAGGCAATATATGAAAGAATGTACAACCCCACCCTCAACAGGGAAGGGGGGCTACGGGTCGATCTTTCCGACACTTGGGATTTGGCACTCCCAGCCCCGAGGACAGACAACATTTAAGCTCCTGTTCTGTATAACAGGAGCTTTCAGACTAATTTGCATCATCTTGTCTTGACTTGTCTGACTTTTGTTCCATTTTCGACGTCCAAAAATTTGTCTTCGCCTTATTTGCATATCAATCAATAGGTTGTGCTTATAAACCTGCTTTCCCCTCTGGTCTCTCAGTCACTGACGAAAGCTAGTGGATACTAGCTGAAACGTCTGACGTTTTCAAAATCATATCCAGTTGCTTGAGTAACTACTTTTTGGCAAATTGCTTTATGTTTATGTGTCCCTGGGCCCTCCTGGAAATCAACAATTTACTGTTGAAGAGGCCACCCAGGTGTTTATAATATGAAATAAATAAATAAGCTAGCAACAGTAGGGAGCAGGCGGCAACTACAGAGGACAGCACCCAGGCTGCCGAAGCTCCATGGAAATCCAGATCTCAGTACAGTGCCAACTCATAAATGCAGCCAGCATGTGCCGGCTTGTCATAAAAGTACACGCTATTTTGTCAAAGAATAACTACAGACTAGACGTATTTGAAAGAAGTCTCATGCAGTTTCCGAGGGGGATCTCTATTGTCTTGCTTTTGGACTGAAAATTTGATTCGGCCTTCTTTTTTACTGTTACATCATAGATATTTATCTTGGAAGTTTCTATTTCTGTTTGCAAGATAAAATCATGGCAGTGTGATTGCTCTTGAAGATTTCGCCCCGTTTACCAGTTCAACAGTCATATGGTTACTCTTCCTGAGGGGATAGCGAGACTCAGTAGCAGATGCACGGGTTCTGGGTATCAGGGTTTGGAGGTGTGGCGGACAGTGGCCGTTGAGAAGCTTGTACAAGGTGGTGACTGTACATTGATATTGGTACGGCTGTACAGCTGTGGGTTGCCTCTTTCCCCTCAACATGTATATATTAGCCCTGATATTAGCTATATGGCTATTTTGATTATCTAGGCTCGGCAGGCAAGCTGGTGGATCTGGATCCAGACGACCAAGCACAATCTCAGATTTGGGGCCTCCAGGTCGGCGTGGATGGGTTCTTCAAAGGGGATTTCACACCACGGTCATTCAACCACATGCACGAGGCCTGTGAAGGACGGGAATGCTCTACAGTGTCTAAAATGACTCAGTTTTCTGCAGTTTTCTTTTCGACTTTACAGAACGTGGAGTGGATCAACGGGCCGCTTTCATATAATTCCGAGTTCTTAAAACAGGTCATGTCTCTCAGTCGTATGCCCGGATTTCAGTTGCACATCAAACTCAACGTCTATAACATGGTAGTGGAGTCAGAGTCTCCAGACTTTCCGTATGGTCGTGTAACTGGAACCATATATGCCAAAGTGTCGGAGAATCCTCGTCCTTACGGTCCGTACAACAGAATGCTGTGGGGCCCTCCGAACAAGGGCAGCGGGCACGTACCGTTCTATGTTGAAATCAAAGAAAGGAATAAAGTAGTGTTGGACTTTGCCAACTTCCTGAAGTTCGACTTCAAAGGTAACGTGGTCGGACAATCAGATGAAGCCCTGTATCTAACTCAATACAGCGGACCAACATCACGACTATGCGAACTTCTGGAGGATACATACAACCTGGGAGAAATCAGACTGGGTGGCAACGACTGGTTTCAGAGGACTGCAGGCATAGTTGAAGTTTCAGTAAATCACGAGGCAATTGAAACAATTGAGAACAACCACTTGGCGGTTATTCAACAAAAAACCCAAACGAATTGCGAGCTACTGGTGGAGGAAAGACAAGACGGCTTGTTTGTCCAGGCCATTGACAATCGTGTTGCGCGAAAAGAACCCGACCAGGAATGGCAGATGAAGTTTCGTGCTTTCCAGTTTGGCAAGTCTGCTAAAGAGGTTTCCATCAACCCCATTCAAATCAGTCCAGACCCTTTCTTCCAACGAGCAATAACTATTGTCAGCTCTAAACCATCCGGCGACAACGGCATTTCGTCGATAACGTTCCAGTCCACGGATCCGGGGGAGCCTAGAAAGGAACAGCAACTAGATGGCCAGGTGTACATGTACCTTATAAGGGCCAAGAAGGGAGACGACGGAACAGAATTCACGGTTGATGACTTAATGGTCTCAGTCCACCTTTATTCAGGGTACACCATCCCCAAGAACGTGACCTGGTACGAATATGTCTACCCGATATTCCAGCAGTATGCCAATCTCTATCCCGCCATGAAGCCAATAATTAACCTTGGGAGCTACGAGGATGTTGCTAGAAAAAAGAAATTACTCAAACACGCCCTAACACTTCCTGAAACGGACCCAAATCACATGCCAGTGACCAGGGACTTATCTCCAAAAAAACGACAAATGATTTTACAATGGTTAAATGATCTACACCCATCCTCAGATCTCCCACGAGTGGGTACCACTACCACCTCCTTAGATGAACTAAAAAAGACCCTGCAGATAGCTCTACAGCTGGAACTGTCTACCATTCCCCCATATCTGAGTGCGCTGTTCTCGATAAAAGATGGCGAAAACAAAGAGGTGGCGGCCCTGATCAAAAGTGTCGTTGTCGATGAGATGAAACACATGACTCTAGTTGCCAACCTTCTGAACGCGATTGGCGGTTCACCAAATTTGAACACCCCATCTATAGTACCGTCCTATCCAGCACCACTTCCGGGGGGCGCCAACCCTGGTCTTGTAGTGAAGCTTGCGAGATGCTCATTAAACCAGATTCGAACCGTCTTTCAGGGGATAGAGAGGCCGAACTGTGAAATGGAGGATTCTGATTTAGTTAAATATCTTCGCAGTCATAAAAGCGTTCTCGGCGCGTACAGGAATGTCGGTCCAGACGGAGCCAGGTGGCTAGTCGGATCGCACCATGTGGACACGGACGAAATTTTAAAACACTGTCATGAGATAACGACAAGGCCTCAGACCATCGGTGGCATCTACATCCATCAGATCCTCTGCCCTATGGTCGAACTGCAGAAACAGGCACTCAAAAAAAGGCAAACTCTGTTTACAGGAATCATAAACAGGCAAATAACGAGTGACCAATGGCTTGGGACCGATGACAGTTCCCCATTTGCAGTGAAGGATCTTGACAGTGCAGTATCTGCCATAGTGGACATCGTCTCTGAGGGCGAAGGGAGTGATCCTTGCGACCCGTTTGATGAGAACTACGAGCTTTCACACTACTTCAAGTTTGCTGAGATGGTGCACGGGTGGAGGCTGGGAGAAATAGGCCTAAATGACACATCATCTGTCCACCAATGCTTTCCGGAATTTTCCCCATGTGATGACAAGGTAAAATGTGAGAAGACATTCGGCTTCGTTGGCCAAATGGTGCCTTTCTTCGAAGACGGTGTCTGGCCGACCATTTCTAACCCGCGCACCGACAGCTACCCTCAAGGCTCGCAGGCTCGCAAATATTCTGACAACTTCAACATGGTGTACACAGGCCTGCTGAAGTGTCTTCACGAAGCTTTTAACGGAAACCCGGACAAGCTGAAGAACGACTGCATGGGCATGATGCATTCACTTACTGCCTGGGCTAACAAGCTGGTGCAGACACCCATGGACCCGAATGGAGATCCCGAGATTGGGCCAAACGCAGCACCAACCTTCGAGTTTCACTTTACTTAGAACTCCATGATAATACGTTCCTTTAAACAGCACCATGAAACCATCACCGTCCCATCAGCACCATGAAACCATCACCGTCCCATCAGCACCATGAAACCATCACCATCCCATCAGCACCATGAAACCAACACCGTCCCATCAGCACCATGAAACCATCACCGTCCCATCAGCACCATGAAATCATCACCGTCTCATCAGCACCATGAAACCATCACCCTCCCATCAGCACCATGAAACCATCACCGTCCCATCAGCACCATGAAACCATCACCGTCCCATCAGCACCATGCATGAAACCATCACCCTCCCATCAGCACCCTGAAACCATCACCGTCCCATCAGCACCATGAAACCATCACCGTCCCATCAGCACCATGAAACCATCACCGTCCCAACAGTACCATGAAACCATCACCATCCCATCAGCACCATGAAACCATCACCGTCCCATCAGCACCATGAAACCATCACCCATCAGCACCATGAAACCATCACCGTCCCATCAGCACCATGAAACCATCACCGTCCCATCAGCACCATGAAACCACCACCGGCCCATCAGCACCATGAAACCAACAATTTCAATACGTAATATAGCATACGTTATATGTAAGGCTTTGCATATCAGTTGGTGTTACGCAAGCAATGATTTTACATATGGGTTTAAAAACATTATAAGATCTGCATGTGGTAGAAGTAGTTTTACTAAAATGTGAGGAAAGCATAGGATTGTGGTGTGCTATTAATACGTCAGTTGTGATTTGAATAAGGTAGAATAAATGGCAGGGTAGGGAAACATTATAAGCCTTTTGAAATATCACATAATGATTGTAACCCAAACAAGGAATATCAGATTACTAAGCGGTTACATTGTTGAGACTAAAAGATAGTCCCGTTTTTTGCCCCCCCTTTTGGTATTAGGAGCAAATCAAACTGAAGGCTACAAGCAATTTTTTTTCAAAGCAAATCTGACATTTTCTTTGTGGACAGTATCAGTGGCAAAAATCGAACAGGGGACTACAGATACTGTTTAACCACTTATCGGTGAAAATTGGTCATCTAAACTTCAGTTTCCAGCTTCGGTAATGAAAACGAGTTAATCTTTGGAGCAAGTTGATACAAAGCTAGACATTTTGTGGACCCAGCTTTAAAAAAGCTCCTACAAAATCAATACAATTTTTGTAATTTAGAAGAAATTTTGTAGTCTTAAAGGCATCCAATGCAATTGAATAAGGCAATTTGTATGATATTGACACATACTGCCACAAGTTAGCACATTGAATGTCGATATTCACTGGGATAGAGTTGTTTCAACTTAGTATGTGGATAAGTGATTAGAACATTGACTTTGAAAAGTTTGGTTTCCAACCCTAAAAACTGCACTGGATGCCTTTAAAAGTTTCAAGTCATGTAACTGCATCTTACTCGGCATTCCTGAATGTAACGTTATATACAAGTGTATCATCAGCTTTATCTTAATCCAGATCATAGGTACATGTATCGATGTGTCATTATGATAGCTTTATCATAAAGCTGCATCATGTAACATTAGGAGACTGTAAAAAAAGGTAAATCTTCTGGTCATTTCTTGACAAGGTAAGTTGAAGTAACCGTACTACATTAAGTGCCATTCAGGAAGTGGAGGTGCCAAAATATGACACCTTATGAGTGTGTTTAAAAGCTGGAGACAAAGCTGTCAACCATAATTGTCTGAAAAAGTAATAGTAGATCTGAAAAAAAATTTAAAGTGGAGGCAAATTATATAGTCACATGAAAGATTTTTTCAATGAAAATGTTTCAATTTTTGGAGCAAAAATGTTACATGATAATGCCCCTTTAATCCAGAACATAGGTACATGTACCAATGTCTCATTATACTGATCTTAATCCAGAACATGATAAGGTATATATAATTATCAATTATCTGTTGGTGGATACTAGTTTGAATGACTGATTTAAGGTCTAAGACCAAGGAAAATTAATGTTGTGTTTCCGAGTACAGTCCTGAAAAACATTTTTTTTCTTAAAGATTTCCAACAAAGTGATCCAACAAATTCATTTAAACGATATTTGAAGACTGAAATGTATCAGAACAGTATCAGTCTGGTAGTGTCAACATCACATTTCAATCAAATTCGGACATACATTGTACAAATGTACAAGTATTCTAATGCGTTGAATAAGAAAGTAAAAAAAAGTAGTGTTTTTAAAATACTAAGAGTTCATATGATCATGACCTAATTTCAATTGCAGCAGAAATGAGAACATGCTGGGAATTGATTCAATTTTTGCTAAGACCGAGGTTCTAACCGGGAACAACATTTTTTTTCTGGAAAAAAAGCCTGACAGAAAATTAGCAACTTAGAACTATTCTGTACTCTTATACTAGAGAATTTGCAGTGAGTTTTTTTTTTTTGGTTAATGCTGTAACCTAGTATATTCTTGTTAGGCCACACCAAATTGAACACATCAGAAGAAAGTATGGAGCAAGAAACAAATGGCAGAAAATCAACCTCATCGCATTGTATGAATCTTCTGAATGATTAAACTGATTCATTCATGGAAAAGCACAAACACGGACAGATATAAAACATGGACTGAAAAAAGGAATAACATCACTACTGTTTTACAATCATGTTTTTCACTTTTTTTTTCAATTTTAAATGAAATTGTAAACAATAAAAACAACAGCAACTTCCTTTTCTAAACCGAAATTGGAATTCTTACATTCTACCATTTTTGGTGTGGCCTTAGCATAAGAAAATAATGGATACTATTTGACTGAGTGTGTAGAAAGGAGACAACTTTGGATTTTTGTAGAATTTGAAAACAAAATCATTAATACCAATACTTTGTATCTGCTTGGTGGCTGCTTGTGGCTAATAAAATATGGTAAAATCCAATGTTTTTTCTCATTCTTCATGTGTCAGTCTGTGCACACACACTAGCTCCCACTTAAGTTGTAAAAAGGGTGAGGGACTTTCCAAATAGCCTGGTTACCAAATTATTACAGCTCCCGAGTCCTACATCCTCCCTAGAGAGTTTTTAGAGTACCTGTGGTACTGGTACTTATCGAAATATTAACAAATATTTCCCTGTTTCAAAGTAACAGCTTTTGGATATAAGTAGCATTGCCCATGCTGTCTGCCTCTGTATATTTTGACCTTCTAAACCTCCTCAGTGTTAGCCGATTAAACTTGAACACCCGCACACAGGACCGCCACTGCACGGCCGAAGCGACTGTTGCAGGGCTAATCTCTCTTGCTTGCAGTCTTTTACATTAGCCCTATAACATTCGCGGAACGGTGCATTGGGCTAAATGAACAAACATGCTTTTACCGTGCCGGGCAACACTTTGAGACCGAAGTTTGCACGTCCCTGGATTCCTAACAGCCTTACCCAACGTGCCTGGGTGTTTTGCGCGCCAACCGGCCCCTGCGCGACTCGTACCGCCACTATTTGCGATCGCTCCCCATGTAAAACACATAACACCAGCATGGCAACAGACATCTTTGCCCATTTTCGGCATGTTGACCACTGTCAGAAGGCAACAAAATTTCTTGGTTTTTTTTCCAAAATCAGACGAAAATTAATGCGCGCGCGGATGTCATCCATAAAATTTACTTGCTGTGGCCTTAGAAAGAATCCAGAATTTCTGCTACAGTACGAGGAAAGCCACCAGGGGTCCAAAATCAGTTACATTTTTGTAGGCCCAGGCAAATTTATGTTGTGTTTCTTAAGCGCTTAAAAGATTAGAATCGCTAGATAGGATTCACTCCTTTTTTATTTGTCTTGGGGCTACATGTATATGCATGTACCTGTAATAGGGTGCTCTAGCCTGTAGTATATTGATAAGAATAAGTATCTTAGGTTATATACGTTTCTTGTACCGTAGGCTGGAAAAACACTTTCTTGTTCTTGTACTGAATCACTTTCCCCTGTTCTGAGAAATGTAAGAGATCTTTGAGGGACCTCCTGACGGTAGGGGACCAGGGTCTCAGGGGCTGGACATTGCCTTATTTGGTAATGGTCAGGGCTTTTCCACTAATGCCTAATGAAGTGATTTAGAATGGCTGATACAGGAAGTATGATGCCCTTGTTCCAAGAAATATGTGTGTAGGTGGATAGAGGATATAAAACCCATGTACTCGAGTAGTCAAAAGAGAGAGTTAGAATCGGAGAGGAGAGAATACAGTCACGTCACTATGTAGCTCTGGCTCCTGTGTCATTGTTCCGGGTACGTACATCTACAACATCGGCAGCTATCTTACAAACTTGTAAGGGTCACCCATCGGAACCGAGGTCACTCAAGCTACCAGGTATTTGGCGTTGACCTTGACCGCACCCTTACATACCGAAGACACGTATAGGAGAAATCAGCCGTTCTTCCCCGGCGATATAATGACATACATGTACTTACTTACTTTACTATAATATATGGTGAAGTTCCCGCTTGAACACTTTCCACTTCACTCTATCAGAAACTGGACTTAACTTTTGATTCTTTGACCTATCCTGGGTTCCCAAAATACAGATAATTTCTTCTCTCTGTGTGATGTTTAAAATAAACCCACTGTAAATGCCAACTTCCAATTTCGTATTTGCCGCCCTTAGTTTAGCAAGTTAAGAAGGTACGTGCAAGTTCCCGCCAAAACTGGGTCATGTGATTGGTGCAAGTTCCCGCCAAAACTGGGTCATGTGATTGGTAGTACTTAAGGGACCCAACTCACCCGGCTCTCAGTGAAAACTAAGGCTTCTTGCTAAAGAAGTAAGAAGAATCACTCAGACTGATCCAGAGAGGAAAACCCGTCCAGAAATAGGCTCCAGATGGAGAAATGCAGGACTATACAGAAGGACTGTAAGTCAAATAGGCTTCTCTAGCTAGAAGAGAAGAACAGGTTTCCAGAGTGGAAGAACAGGCTTCCAAAGTGGAAGAAACCAGGCTTCCAAGGCGGAAGAAATCAGGATTCTCAAGAGGAGAAGTTGAAGAAGTTTTAGGCCAGAAGAGGTTAGGAGGATCAACCAGTTTTTACGGCACTACTTATTGGATTTACTTGGCTGTACATCGGACTATTGTTATCGGACACCCACATCAAGAGCATTCCGGGACTTGCAGTAAACAACAGGCGGTACTTGTATCTGCTACTAACATTACTAGATTAAACCATCAAAAATTCAACTCTGCTTCGTGTCAATTGTGCATCTGACCGGATATCCAAGGTAGGCCTGTAAATTCTTTGCTATTCCTAACATTGTCTGGAGCGGGCCACGGAGTTGAGTAAAACAGGGAGATTCGTGGCGCTGCGCTTACAGTAAAAACTGTTGGTCAGCAAAGGACCAATCGGCCAGGCTTGGAATGTTTATTGTTGCATGACCTATACAAGAGTGTATGGGAGAGAACTCCAAGAAACTGGAAAAGTACTGTGTTCGTTGTGCTGGAACTTGTAGAAAAGGAATGTTTGTAATATCAAGGCTCCATAGAACAAAGGGTTTCTATATGGTGAAGTACATGTGTGGTGTTGAGTGACTTTGGGAGCTGCGAAGTTGACATCTTGGTATGTGCTTGTGATTAATGGTCCGCCCACAAGGAAATGGGAACAAGGAAACCTTCAGCAGGAAAGACTTACCGTAAATCAGCTAATAGTCGAAAAGAAGGACTATTCCGCCTAAAAACGGTAAAATGAGGAACTGTCAAGTGCAAGACCATTGAGTATCATTGTATTGTGCAACACACTTGAACACACAGGTTCAACAGCAAACTTATCGGAACTGTTGGAAAAGATTTGTAGTTTACGAGTACACTTACTGGAAGCTACATGATTGACATGGCAGGTGGTGCCTGTTAGGCTAGAGGAAATTCTAGAGGCCTGTGCTGAATCAGACAGGAGAACTGTGTAATACCGTAAGGACTCAAATAAAGGAGTACAAATTAAACAGTTGTAAGTTAGGCCTCTTGCAGAGGAAAATTGGAGCCATTTGGAAATGGCTGATAAGAAGTCAGACGAGGACCGCTCTGCAGTCAGAGAAGACAGACATGTAGAGGAGGAAACAGAAGGTTTACAAAAACGTGTCCCTATCAAGGCAGAATGGCTCAAAGATGAAGAAAGCAGGAGAAAGAAAGGTTACCGGTCATCAATTCTGGGAAAGCTGACAACCAAAGCGAAGTCAGTAAACGCATTGAAGAACCAGAATGACCTGCAGGGTGTGCAGGCCTTGTTTGAAGAATGGCAACAGATCTACTGTGAACTGGAAGAGGCACAAGGCGATTACCATGCAACTCTTAATACTGAACAACACAAGGAAGACATGGCAAAGTGGGTCAGACCACATTTTGAAGAGTTGGACCGATACAGGGATCAGGTCCAGGAGTGGATTAGTCTGGCTTTAGAGAAAGAAGGACCAGTTGTCAAGCCCTCTGACAGTGTATCACAGGCAGGCTCGACCGGACGGCGGTCCGACTTGAGTCTTACAAGCACGACTTCTCGAGTAGACTCAGAAGTCAAGAGAATAGAATTAATGGTCAAGGCCGCAGCCTTGAAAGAAAGGCTAGCTCTGGAAAGAAAGTCATTAGAGATTGAACAAGAGAAGAGGATGTTGGAGCTTACAACTGAAATCTCAGTAGAAGACGCCAAGATCAAGTACTTTCAAGAGATGGAAGAACAAGAGCGACAAGAGTGGCGTCTACCTACTCTAGATCCCACTGTTCCGAGCTTTATGCCCAGCCGAAGGGTAAAGCAAGAAGCTCCCCACAGCACCAAGGCTCCAGCACAGGGACCAACACTGCAGGGCCGGGGTACGCATAAGTTAAATCACGACAAGAATGAAGAGGAGGGTCCGACTCCGGAAGAATTCCTTCAAGGTCTAGTAAACCAACAAGCAGAGGTTACCAAGTTAATGATGGAACATAACAAGAAAAGCAGCTTGCCAACAAGGGCGATTATTTCATTTGAAGGCGACCCCCTGAGCTATACCCAGTTTATAAAGGCATTTAAGCATGCCATAGAGGATAAAACACAGGACCCAGAAGACAGGCTTCATTATCTGGGGCAGTATACCAAGGGAGAAGCCAGGGAGTTGGTAACGAGTTGCGTCCTGATGGACCCCGAAGAAGGCTTTAAAGAAGCAAAGAGATTGCTAGAGGAACAACAACTGTTAACCGCCGAAATGAGTCCTTAGCATGGTTCACAGAATTTATCATAGCGCAGTCAGAATCGGGAAAGCCAGGCTAAAATATATGTCGTTGTAATCCGTACAAGTCAGGGAACCTCGGGAAGTTCACTTGAAGATCACACTTGTACACAAAAACGAGCTTTGTAGCGTCAAAGTTGACTCATTTCCATTTTTCAGCGAGGTTTCCGCCATTGGATTTCCGTCAAAATACGCACCCTATGGGGGTTTCGCGGTATCTGGTTGCATCTGTTTCCGGGTCACGTCCAGCGACGTCATTACCCGGCGAAGGGCCGCTGCCAAGCCAAGGGCAGTGTACTGCGCAATACTCACCCTTTCGGGAAAGAATGCTCAAGAATTATATATATATATGGCTCTTTTGCTTCAACTGAACGAGCCACTGACATGTATGCACATGTGTAACAAGTATGATGTTTTTAAAAAAACACAGGCGACGATTTTGTGTTTAATCTGTTCCGTTCTTGATACAATTGTTCTTTTCATATACGTACACATATAATTTAGGCCACAGCAAGTAAATTTTATAGATGACATCCTCCGCAGACTCCAAATCTAATGCGAGCGGGCGAAAAAAAAACAAGGCCGGCCGAAAAAAACAAGGTTCCTATATACAATGTAAAATTTTGACTCAATCATTGTACAAATGGTTTTGATTCAGTAGGAACATCACATATACACAGTCAGCATCACATATCACTGCATCAAAGTAAGAAACAAACAATAAATCAGAGCCTTTTCTTGTCTCCTCTCTTCCTAGTTATCTGCCATCCACCTTCCAGTGTTAACCGCAATGAGTCCTTAGCATGGTTCACAGAATTTATCATAGCGCAGTCAGAATTGGGAAAGCCAGGCTAAAAATATATGTCGTTGTAATCCTTACAAGTCAGGGAACCTCGGGAAGTTCACTTGAAGATCACACTTGTACACAAAACGAGCTTTGTAGCGTCAAAGTTGACCTTTATTCGATAGCTAAGAACTCATTTTGGCGTAGGTTTTCGAACTGTATGGGGGTTTCCGTGATACCGCTAATCCCATCTACTTCCGGGTCACGGCTTACGAGGTTCGGTTACTAGTATATTACACGCCGAAGAGCTAAGGAAACGTTGCGGAGTGAAATTTCATGAAAAAAAGCTCTTAAAAAGCCGCGCCTATAAGGTTTCGCAACTTCTTCCCAAAAATCCAATTACGCTTTGGCGAGTATATTAGTGTCTGCCCTCCGTGTCTATCATATAAATGATACACGTAAACGTCGGGTCGTCTTCGAAGTACCTTATGTATCATTTCGATGATACGTGTAACTACCTAGGTTTTCCAAAGTCGGACTGACTTCCAATATAGTAACCCCACTATCATATCTACGCATGTGTGAGACGATCAAAAAATCCCTTCACCTTTGGCGAGTACTCTTTCTCGCAAAGGCGATTATGGTCTGCCCTCTGTGTCTATCATATAAATGATACACGCAAAAGTCGGGTCGTCTTCGAAGTACCCTATGTATCATTTCAATGATACGTGTAACTACCTAGGTTTTCCAAAGTCGGACTAACTTCCAATATAGTAACCCCACTATCATATCTACGCATGTGTGAGACGGGTACACTGTACCAGCAATCATTTAAATAGCTAATAGCAGAGTTACCACTTGGCTCTTAAAAAGCCGCGCCAATAAGGTTTCGCAACTTCTTCCCAAAAATCCAATTACGCTTTGGCGAGTATATTAGGGTCTGCCCTCCGTGTCTATCATATAAATGATACACGTAAACGTGCTCATGAATTTGGTCGGCCCGAGGGCTTGTAAACAAGAGAAGGATCGTGAGACGTGATCAGCTTCACCCAGGGACATTGTTTCGTCGATGTAACATTACCGACGAACAGGAAAACCTCGTCACCAGATGACAGGCCCGACGTCACGTGCACAACATGTCCTGCAGGTGTAGTACACTAGCCAGTAGCCAAGAGACTGGGAAACATGCGTCTGGCTCAAATACCACGTGTCTTTCACACGCACACGGGGGTTTGGCTTCTGTCTTGAGAACTTTGCCCCAGAGTTATTCTCTGTCACCGCCCGGGTACTAGCGGGCTGCTTTCCTTCTGCAACCATGTCCCCTCGCCATAACCATACACGTTAAAAAGCACATATGCATGTGACAAAATAAACATCCGACGGGTGAGAGCGGATTACCAGGGACAACAACATACACGTTACAAAACCAGACTCTCAAGGTAGTCAGAAAGGTATCTCCGGTTGTTAGCTGCACACACACACACGCGCACGCACGCACGCACGCACGCGCACACACACGCACACACACACACAAACACACACACATACACACAAACACACACACGCACACACACACACACACACGCACGGACGCACGCACGCACACACGCAGACACCCCTCCCCCAAACACACACACATACACACACACACACACACATCAGCACACATATATATACTATAAGGACTGTTATGACCATTAATCACGGCATGAAATCAACAAACTCTTGTCTTCGCACCTCAGCATGACATGGTGTCGGCAAACTGTTTGGCCCGGTTCACACGTGCGTCGTTTTGATGTGTCGGCGCGCGCGAGCTGTACGACACATTTTTCAAGCGTGTAAACATGCCCGCCACCGCCGCGCGGCGCCTTGCGTCGTTTTTTTTTCTGTGGCACCTTCAGGAGGTGCCACAAGTGCGTCGCGACACACAGCGGGGAGTCTGCGGTGCGGATGTTGGGTCAAGTGTTCCAGGAAATCGGTATAAATTTTTGTGGATAATTACATGTGGTGAGACCTGGTTTAGTAGTACACATTCTATATAACTACACTCGACATCCGTGGCCTTTCGTTTGTGTGCATAGTCGATAGTCATCTTACACTTTACGAAAGTCGCTGCTCGCTGCATATTTGTATCGATAAGGATCGTTGTTATCGCACTGAGAGGACGAGAGACACTCAACTGTAAAGAACGCATTCATGTGTATGCACAGGTACATGTGATTGTTTGGATGCATTTGACGGAGACCAAATAGCTAAATAGACGCGCCCGGGAGCACGCGACTTCCCGCGACCCGAGGCTCAGTTCCTTCCAGCGCCCACGCGGTGAGGTCAGCATTTTGGAAACCAACCCGCCCGCACGTGGGACGCCTGTTATCGTGCAGATTAAAAGCCAAGGCCACTCCGCTCGTCACCCGTCTCTACTTGAGTTTGCCTGTGGTTAGGGTGTGGATAATTACAAGGTTAATCAGCGAGAGGCGAAAACAATTAAGTAGGAAGACAGATGAAAAGAAGAAAAGAAGAAAAAGGAAGAGGAAATGTGAGTATTGGAAGGAAGGGTTGAAAGAAGGACATTTCGGGGCGCAAGATAGGGTAACAGTAGCCTGGATGCCAGACTCATAGCACACTGCACACAAAGTATATCTCATCCTGGCTCACTGAGATCAAGGAGGTTATGAGATATTTTGTGGGTCTGGCATCTATAGCCAGGCTAGGATAAAAGGGGTACCGGTGAAGCCCCATCTTTACCCCCATATCTTAACCCGAATAGGGCGCAGAGTGACGCGGGATTTGGTACAGTCCTAGACACTCTTCAAAAGAAGGTAACACTACGTTGTGAAAGTGACTTGAGTTATAAACTTTCGACAATATTAGAGGAGAGCTATTAGGACGCAGTCTCATGATCTCTCATGTAAGTGAATGGCGCATCAGAAAAGTTACAAAGTGTAGCAGAAACAAAATTTGCATTAGTTAAAACTATTATGAGGTACTAATAGTGAGAAAATGGCAAGGAATTGAATTGACGCCAGGCGGCTACGTTCAGGTTACTGGGGACGGGAATGCGGGAACCCCGATAATTGGGGAGGCCCGAGCGATGAACCGTGACGTGCCAGCGCTGGAAATCTGTCAGGCTGGGAAAAGGCGCGCGGTGGCCGGGGTCTGGACGATAAGACAGCCCCCTCGTGGGGACTAAAGATTGAGGTCCGGCGAGGTGCGCCCGCTGGCCGGGTGCGAGCCGAGTGCGAAGTCCCCCCGTGGAGACTGAAGATTGAGATCCAGCTAGTTGCGCCCGCTGGCCGAGTGCGAGCCGGGTGTGAAGCCGCCCGGAGGGGGCTGGAGACAGGGATCTGGCGGGCCGTGGGAGGTCCGCCGAGTCGGCGACTGTCGAATAAACTAATCTCCAAGCAGATTCGGTGGGGCAGGGGGACTTTATATTGGCCAGTCCTGTATCCATTGGCCGCCTGTATCCAACGTTCGCCCCACGAACGTTGGATACAGGCGGCCAATGGATACAGGACTGGCCAATATAAAGTCCCCCTGCCCCACCGAATCTGCTTGGAGATTAGAATAAACAAACGAACTGTCATCCCGCTGATGACTACCATCTGACCAAGTGCCCGGGGAGGGAAGCGAACAACATTTCTCACGCTCAACACTGAACACCATCTGTGGCGTAGGAGGCGCCGTAATGCTATCGGTTACAACAACATCATAATTGGGAACAGAGGGCTCTGTGGCTACAGCGAAATTCACAGTAACATCGGAGTCGACGACACTATTCACATTAACATCAGGATCTAACACATGCATAACAAGAGTTCCACGATCTCATACCTTCGCCAAATGATGTTAACCCTTGCGGTTGAAATATTATACAATTTTGATAATTGATTTTGCAAATAAGATCCTCATTTGCATGGGTTATATCAGTTGATCATATTCTCCACCCAATGACAGTCTTATCTTAACAAAAAGGCTATTATAGCACTTCCTCATAAATTATGCAAATGAGGTCATTATTTGAATAAATTATGTTTATTGATGTTCGCCTTCACTTAACTTCCAAATGTGGCAAGTATGAAATTCCCAGTAGTTACAACTATGAAATTATAAAAATTAGCCATTAATTATGTCAATTAGGTCTTCATTTACATAG
>NW_017802813.1:34341-43814 GCF_001625305.1 Branchiostoma belcheri
GGGGTGTACAGTGAAAACATTAGAGGCTACGACCGTATCTACGACAGCAGCGGAACTGACAACGAGTGCAGGAATATCCATAGTCTGATTGATAACAAAATCGCTAATTAGATCGGAAGAAACAAGGTCATTTACAGGAGTCATATGATTATATGAAAAGGGAACAGTATTCTGACCTGTTTGTGTGAGAGCGCCTGATGCACTACTGTTAACGACAGAATGTCCGTAACTCACGGTGTAAAAACCGAAAGGGGCGAGCAGGTCACAACCGGGAATCGAACCCGAGTTGTCCGCTTGGCGGTCACCAACGCTAACCACTACACTAAAAGGTCGCACGACCATTTAGCATTGTCAGTTAGCACTGTTACAACGGTTCGGGTGGCTGGTAGTCAGTCTGACGTGGATGTTTTCTCGTCTTTCACTTTCTTGTCCGCGAACTTCTTGCGGCGGCAGGACGAGTCCGGGTGTTTGCAACGCTGACCGGTCTGGCTGAAGCAATGCCCGCAGTAGTGTTCGAAGCGGCACGCTGACGTCGAGCATTCGCCTCTCTGAAACTTCCAGCAAGGTCTGGTGGTCGATGTGGGCTGAGTGGAGTTGGTCGCGGTGGTGTTGGACTTGAGCTTACTGGCGTCACCGTCGAAGTAGAACTCCTTTATGTCCTCCCAATCGGAATTCAATTGTGTGGGAACACGGAGTGCTCGGGCGATAGCGGCATGGTGGAACGCCCGAACAACGGGCCAGCGGTAGCTTCTCAGGCGGTGGCACGTATATTGGAGGAGGGCGGTGCGTCCCTTGGCCTCCCAGGATGGCAAGGCTGGGGAGAGTAGAAGTCCCATAGACCCGCTTAGGAATTCCTCGGCCGATAGGTCATCATACTTCTTGTTGTCGGCCGACTCGCAGCTATAAAGACAAACTGCTCGGGGGAGAGTGGGGAGGACTTCTTATCTGTCGATCTGGCTGGCTTAGCCCGCTCGTTGAATTCCAGGTCCGGGAATTAATTTTTGCTGGACTTTGGCGAGGAGATCAGCGTCCTGGCGTAGCGTGTCCATGGTAACATCCCCTGGACCTAGTTGCACGGTCGATTTCTCTTGTCCTGCCGCTGGCCACGCCGGCACCGACTGGAGGAGGGGCGGCCTTCGGGTCGTGTTGCACTGCTGTGCCGGAGACGGACGTGCCGAGCGCCGGGGGAGTCGGTTTGCCTGGACTAGCAGAGGATGGCGGTTGAGAAGGAGCCGTCTGGAGTTGCTGTAACTTCTGTTCCAGCGCCTCCACTTCTCGTCTGAGCTCTACGAAAGACTATAGGTACAACGCGACAAGCCTTCACCAGGCCATTTCTCACCGTTCCACACCTATTTCTCACCGTTCCACACCTATTTCTCACCGTTCCACACCCATTTCTCACCGTTCCACACCCATTTCTCACCGTTCCACACCCATTTCTCACCGCTCCACGACACGATTCCAAACGCTCCGCAACCATTTCTCACCGCTCCACACCCATTTCTCACCGTTCCACACCCATTTCTCACCGCTCCACGACACGATTCCAACCGCTCCGCAACCATTTCTCACCGCTCCACGACACGATTCCAAACGCTCCGCAAAAAGTTTCTCACCGCTCCACGACACGATTCCAACCGCTCCGCAACCATTTCTCACCGCGCCGAGGCAAGATTCCAACCGCTCCACACCCATTTCCCACCGCGCCAAGGCAAGATTCCAGCCGTTCCGAAGCAGGATTTCTCCGCGCTCCAGGGCAGAATTTCTCGTCGCTCCAGGGCAGAATTTCTCGTCGCTCCAGGGCAGGAAGCCTCCTACCCCAGACTTGTGTACAGTGGACGGTCCCCAATTCAGGCGTCATTTTCCGGCATGCTTTGTGACCTTTGACAGAGCGCGCGAGTTTTACTGCAGGAAGGACTGCAGATATCGCCCAAGTTTGGAAATTAGTGCTTTGTGCTCCGCAGCTGTGCAGTTTTCGAGGTGAATTTTTTCCCACACGTCTTTGTAGAGGTTATTGGCATTATGTCTACGTGTAGTTTGATATAGAACTGCTCCGCCCACCCGAGGAGTTTGGTGCCGTCCGAGGGCGTTAGCCCGAGGAGCAGTTCCGCTAAACGAGACTTTTGCCCATGCTTTAACTAACTTAGAACCCAGCCATCCTTCCGAAGTAAAATATATCTGATAATGTTACAGATAAAAATGCTTTGTTTCCCTCTTAAAGTGTGTAAATTTCGTTTTCCATCAAGTGTTTCTTGAGAGGTCCCTTTGCCATGACAGATGACCCGCGGGTCATCTGTCATTGCAAAGGGACCTCTCAAGAAACACAGATGGATGTTGGAATGTTTTTGTTCCCTTCCGTTAATCCCATCTTAATCCCATGGGCGACAGGGATTGGTCAGCTTAGATCACATGCTTTAAAGTAAGCAGGCATATGGCCTCATGTGTCAGTAAAAAGTGGGCCTCTCTGAGTTAGTCTGATTTATGAGGTTGGTTAGAACACCTCTACCCCTCGGGAAATCCTAAATCCGGAGATTATTTTTATTTCTATAGGAAGCACGCTCATCATGTAAACAACAACAAAATCATTCCAAAATTTAACCGGGAATTCGATATTTACGTCATGTATAACTGCAATTAGCCACAACCCACAAGACGCCCTCTTGCGGCCCACAGTGCCGGACCGCATTACTCGGAACAAAATAGCGTACACGTCCGACGATCGCTCGGATGACGAAACTGCACTACCTAATCCTGTCAGTAAGAAACAAGCTTTCATCTCAAAACCTTTTCAGATCAGGTGGGGTCGATGACAAGGTATTTATGATCGACCAAAACTTACGCTCTTCGGGCCCAATTTTTTTGCGGCCTCACTATTTGGGACCCTGCACGCGGAGTAATTGCGGAACGAGACCTTAGTCATATAAGTTACATGTTAAGTTCATCGTCGTTATTTCAACATATTTGCCACTGTCGGAGGGCAACAAAAATTCTTGCTTTTTTCAAAATCCAACAAAATTGAACGTGCGTGCTGATGTCAGCCCTAAAAATTACTTGCTGTGGCCTAACCGTTAACAGATGTACTCAGAGGTATTGTTAACACAGCTTGTGTGGCCTGACCTGTCAACGGAAACAGACGAGGGGCCGGCTTCCCGGATGTGGGGTCTATGTGGGACAGATCTCACATTTACCGCAGTGTTGTCAAGGAGTGAACACTATGAAGACAACTGCGTTACTTTTTGCAGTATTCTGCATCAACCTGTGCGTGGCGCAAGGTGATTCTGCCGCGGATGGAGGTAATGCGACCTCAGGTGGGACTGTTCACATCTGGCGCGACGGGCTGGAGCAATGCGCGCACACCGTGGTGGTGCCCAGAACAGACCCGGAGGCGTGTCCGGGAGGGAAGGGTGTAGTCGTCTTCTTACAGGTATGCCTTCAAGACATGATAACGGTTAACTCACATCGTCTTCTTTATTACAGGTTTGTCGTCAAGATATTAAAACGATTAAGTCTCATCGTTTTCTTTTTACAGGTTTGTCAGAGACTTACAATCGTTCTTTACAAAATGCATGGCTTGGACACTTTTAGAGGTGGCGTCAGTTTAGTATTTGTCCATTTAAATTTCATTTATATCTTTTCAATTGTGTTTTTTAATAAATTGTTCAAAATAAACTACAATACGTTTTAAATAGATAAATACTACAAGTCTTCACACTACTGTTTATAGTGTATTCTCCCCTGTATAATTGCACGCGGTCCAAAAAGTGGTTGGCCATTCTAATAACCGACCACTTTTGAGGTTACGGCTTGATAACCGATGGGAAATGGAGCCTTCTGATTGGTCGACGTGTCCTGGCTATATGATAATAAGCCATAATCATCACGTAAGTACACAAAAATATAATCACGACTTACGTCATGTAAAATTATTAATGTTAACGTTAGATATATGATAAAGGTATTATATTTTTTAACAATGCACGGCTTTTATACTGTTTACAGGACCTGAAAACTGCCGTGGATGACTTGACGACACGCCTCACAAGAACAGAGAACAGACTGGAGGCTATAGAGAAACAGTTCCAGAAAGACCAAGTCCAGGTCAGTAGTAAAGAAAGCGCCAAACGACTAAGATTCTAAAGGCGTCATTGACGGACGCGTGAGCCAAATCCCGGATCCACCTATTTGCGTTTCGATGATTAGCATAAATGTACCATTTCATTATATGCAACTTGTGTATGTACTTTTTGTGACGAATTTTGGTAACATGTTCATCTGTTACCTCTTCCGGCTGTTTTCCCCCCTAGGTCTACTCCAGCCTTACTAAGGTGCTCCTTCAGGAAAAGGAAAACTTCAAACAGATCCGCCGCAACACAGAAGGAATCTACTCCCTGGTGCAGGCGTCTGCGGAAAGGGAAGACACCAGGACTAGTACTGATGGGGAGGAGGAACAGACTGACGACGCGGATCCGGAAGGGTACGAGATAGAAGGTAACTTCTTTTGTTTAATAACTGACCACAATTATGTGTATATCCAACTCCCGTACGTTTGGGACCGCATTGTGGATACATTTCCCTGTAATCCCGCATATGTGCAGATATGTAAATATTGTACGGTTGGAAATACATCTATAGCAGCGACACCTGTGCTACGGTACAATGTGAACCAGTCAGAATTGCCCTGAGGAAGGTGACAGACGGTCACAGAAACTTCGGCTGAATTAAAGACTTGGTTGTGTAAAAAGAGTCTCTTTACTCAGTGACTTACCAACTTACCAAATGAATATCATAACTAATATAGCATTTGAAAATGAATTGATGAATACAAAGATAATGCAGAGGAAACTAACACAGTTTAACAAAGTACGTCACTAAATGCAAAGAACATTTTGCAGAATCGGAAAGATTGTTTCTCGATTTCTTCGCAGATTGTTCAACCCTTTTCCGCTCCGGCACCACAGTAAGCGGGATTTACAGCGTGAGTCCAGGTCCCAGACAGATGGAAGTCTACTGTGACATGGACACGTCAGGTCAGGTCGCGTATTTTAATGTTGATGTGGGGTCAACCCCTGCGTGGGGTCGTGTGACGTAGCGGCAGAGTGCTCGACTCGGAACCAAGAGGTCCCGGGTTCGAGTCCTGACATGCCACCGAACTTGTGCGCTTGGGAAAGGCACTTAACACGACTTTCCTCACTTCGCTCAGGTAAAAATGAGTATTGTCTTGTCCCCTGTGTTGGTGGCGGCATTAAAATAGGTTAAAAAACCTTGAGTGTGCCGTCACCACGTCTAGTGATTATATGTTGAAACAAAAAAATGTTGATGTGGCTTTATTTCCATTTCTTACGTTTACAAATGTAGGACTCTTATACGTCGGTGAAGGTTGGACGTCCTGGTAATAAGATGTGCCAAATAACAGTTACTCAAGCAACAAATAATATATGATTTTCCAAAATGTTTGGCGTAGGTTTCTTATTTTCAATCGATTGCAATAATACAGGACCAGAATCTGTTTGCCTAGTGTCCAGATCTATTTGGTTCCCGAGTCTGATTCGTCTTCTCCACAAATACAGGCTAATATTCTGTATGTATCTTCTTTTCTTGTGCCATATCGTACAGGGGGCGGTTGGACTGTGTTCCAGCGGCGACAGGACGGGTCGGTTCCCTTCAACCGGACCTGGGAGGAGTACAGACAGGGGTTCGGGAACAAGGACGGGGAATACTGGCTCGGGAACGACGTCCTTCACTTCCTGACGTCACAGCAGAGCTACAAATTAAGGATCGATCTCGAGAGTTGGCAAGAAGAAAAACGCTTTGCAGAGTACAACACCTTCAGGTATGGATACTTAGACTTAAGACTTCCGAGTGTTCCATACATTATACTACATCTGTGTCTGTGCTTGTGAGTGTTTCCGCGATTCCCAAGATTGCTTTTAGTCTCCTATAGAGGCCTCCAGGCGGGTGGGAGTTTTGATACTGCGTTTTGTAGAGTTTTAAACGCGTTCTTTTGCCGGCCACCCTACAACCAGCCGCCTAGAGAAGGTCCGTGGCGGGTACAAACCTTCTCTGGGCGCGGCTGGTTGTAGGATGGCCGGCAAAACAACGCGTTAAAAATTCTACAAAACGCAGTATCAAAACTCCTACCCGCCTGGAGGCCTGCACAGGAGGCTAAATTGCTAGCATGCTTTTTTCTACCTGGTCCTTTCAAACGTCGCCAAACCATCTCCACATGCTCCTTAGTCCTGTACATATTTTAAAATCGGGCCATTACTGACGACAAGTTTCATGATTGATCTCTGCAGGGTTGGAAACGCGGAGCAGAATTACAGACTAGAGGTGTCCGGTTACCAAGGCAACGCCGGGGACTCCATGACCATCAACAACGGGATGAGCTTCTCCACCATCGACAAGGACAACGACGTGTTGCGGGGGAGCTGCTCCCAGCACCGCGGGAAGGGAGGCTGGTGGTTCCGGGCCTGCGGCTCGGCGCTCCTGAACGGCCGGTACCTCGGCAACTGCGGCAGCTCCTGCCTGCACAGCCAGGGGGTGCTGTGGGGGCTCATGACGCAATCTCTGAAATCTGTGTCGATGAAAATCAGACCACAGTCGCAGTAAACCATACTTACTTCGTATCATGAAAGTTCATCTGTGTTGGTAGTTACATGTTTAAAGTTGAAACCAGATACCAGATATCTACCAGATACCTTTGACCCAGTGTTGACGTCACACTTCAAAGAAGCCACGTGACAAGCTTCACTGGGTCAGTCTACTGAGGAAGACCAGCTAGAGTCACTGGTCGAAAGCTCTAGGTGAGAGATTTCTTTGTGTTGGATGAAAAGTTTTTACTTAAATTAAAACATACATACTTCGTGTATTTGCAGTTTGAATGCTTTGCACTTTTTTTGTCTATCTGCAAACCTTGTTGTGGGGCATGGGACATGACAATAAGAATTAAGCCACAATTGCAAACTTAATTTCGCGTAACGCAATTTATTGTAGTAGAAACTCAATCAATATTGGTGTCTCAAGAAGACTTAGACAAAGATAATTCTGTACCATTCTACAAGATTTCTAGTCGTTAGAAAGGGCCGTATCAATGACAATTAAGCCATGAATCGTGAACCTAAATGGTATAACGCCATTTATTGAAGCAATAGATGAATCAATAATGATGTCTAAGCAAGACCGGTATTTGGTACGTTGACAAACAATTCTGTGCTATATATTCTATAAGATTTCCGATTAGATATTCGCGATTTTCCGTGACCATCTTCTAGCTCCTTGGCAGGCTTGAGTTAAAGATGTCGATGTACATGAACCACTCTCCGTCAACTTTATTCCAAATAACGATGTACCTGTGAAACATCAAGAAAAAAATTGATATTGATATTATCAACGTAACTACAATTTCAGAAAGTTTCCATATAACATCTCATTTATAGTTGTTCTATCCACTCAGTATGAAAGATTATAATAGGTCAGGTGCATATACGTGCAGCGAGCATAAAACATGTTACTTACTTGCCCTCGTCAGCCACACTGCCGTCCGCTTTCTTGCTGGTGCTGGTGCCCCGTTCGTAGATGACGTCACTACCCATCGGTCCGACTTCCTCAGTTTTTAACTCCACCGCCTTCACACCGCCGGCCCAGGCACCAACAAACGCCTTCTCTGCCCCTGTCGTTAGCAAAAGACGTCTTGTTAATTTGATGGCACTCCGGGCATACGTACATGTAAGCGATCATCAAATCACACACGCACGCAAAAGACACGTACATACACACACACACACACACACAGACACACACGACAAGGATAGAGAGACCTATTCCGTTCTTCTAATCTATACACACACACACACACACACACACATATATATATATATATATATATATATATTAGTATTCTCATTACACCAGGGTGCAGCTAGCTCCATAACTTGACATACATAATCCTCACCGTCTCGGCCGTACTCAGTGTCACTGCCAGGCGCCATGACCTTGCAGTCCTCCGTATACAGCTTAGTAGCCAGACCTTTCATGTCGTTAGCCTTGTAGAGGGCCATAAACTTTTGGTTCCTTGCTTCTATCTCTTTCTTCAGAGTCTTCAGATCCACATCTGGAGACGAGGTTTACACGTACAGATACAATAAGATCGGAGATGGTGAAGTACTAGTATTACGATTTCCGTTGACTGACGGAGACAGAGGCTAAGGTTAAAACTATATCAATTAACGTTAACGGATGAATGTTGTCTTTCATTTTCATGTGTGTGGTGGGGGGGAGTAAACTTCAGAAATGAATAAAGCACATAATGGATTGGTCACGGATAGAACACTATAGATGAAGTTTCGCTGTTCCAGTGCCTCTATCCTTTGGTCATTGGATGTCACCTCTGACTGGAGCTGGCCTACCTTCTCCTGCAGTTGCTGGATTTGTTGGTCTTTGGCCGCCATCTCAGTCTGCAACTTTTGACAGATCTCTAGATATTTAAGAACATTAACATTTTCGTTTATAACATAAAGTTTGTAGTGCCGAGTATGTTTGCAGCTGGTTGCACACAGCTGGGTCGTGGACTGGTTGTCGCTACTAAGCTAGTTCATCGTCATTAGTGTATGGTTAGTAAACTAGAAAGGTAACATTTGTTACCTCAGATGATTAGATTATTGATGACCTATACAAATGTATTTCAAATTAGACAACTGACATTGGCAATCACAGATTACTATATGATCATTCTCAGTGTTTATAATTATGAAGTTTTAAAAAAAAACTAGGAAAATATGCCATATCAAAGAACATGGACCAATGCAATTCACAAGCTGTTATTTAACAAGCTTTATGTTGATAATTTTCATTCAACACATTATTATGTATATTGCACCACTACAACATACCTGTGCATGTTTGGCCACAACCCTGATACCCTGGCTTGCAGGTACAGTTGAAGCCACCAGGAGTGTTGGTGCAAGAAGCATCAGAATGGCAGCTGTGGGCTCCGGAGGCACACTCATCAATATCTGAGGCAGAGGAATGTGATCCAGATCATTTAAAATGTTGGTGAAATATTTTTTTCTTAATTCCAACATTTCATGACTAGACATGGTGACGACACACTCAAGTTTTTTCAACTTATTTTATGCCACCACCAAGGCAGAGTAGGACAGGACAATAACTCATTTACACTTTGGTTTAGTGAGGGAAGTCATGTTAAGTGCCTTTCCCAAGGGCACAAGATCGGTGGCATGTCAGGAATTTGAATTCATGAAATTTTAAAGGAACAATAAGCAAAAAGAACTGACAATAATGCAGAGAACTCATTCATCTCGATCACTTTCGCTTGTTTGGGGAGTACGGTTTACATGACACTTCCCGTGACTAACAGTAATAGCAAAAAACAGAAAATAACTTGTGTAAAAAACAATGTGTAAAAAAACAACATCAATTTTCTGTGGAATCATGAAATCATTTTCTTTAATAGT
>NW_017802813.1:43834-54812 GCF_001625305.1 Branchiostoma belcheri
ATTTTCTTTAATAGTATAGGATTCTTTTTCAGACAATGTGACAGACAACAGTGTGCGTGCCCTACCTGTACAACTCTGGCCATCTCCAGCAAAACCATCGTGGCAGGTACAGGTGTAACTTCCCTCTGTGTTCGAGCAGATCGCGTTGGCATGGCAGCTGTGTGATCCCTGCAGGCACTCATTTACATCTGTAACAAAATGAAATGCTGTCAGATATTCAACAAGAGTTCCACGATCTCATACCTTCGCCAAATGATGTTAACCCTTGCGGGTGACGAATTATACAATTTTAATCATTGATTTTGTAAATAAGAGCCTCATTTGCATGGATTACATCAGTTGATCATATTCTCCACCAAATGACAGCCTTATCATAACAAAAAGGCTATTATAGCACTTCCTCATAAATTATGCAAATGGGGTCATGGTTTGAATAAATTATGTTTATTGATGTTCACCTTCACTTAACTTCCAAATGTGGCAAGTATGAAATTTGGGGTGCAGCAGTTACAACTATGGAATTATAAGAATTTGCCATTAATTATGCAAATTAGGTCAATTTTCTGTGGAATCATGAAATCATTTTCTTTAATAGTATAGGATTCTTTTTTCAGACAATGTGACAGACAACAGTGTGCGTGCCCTACCTGTACAACTCTGGCCATCTCCAGCAAAACCATCCTGGCAGGTACAGGTGTAACTTCCCTCTGTGTTCGAGCAGGTCGCGTTGGCATGGCAGCTGTGTGATCCCTGCAGGCACTCATTTACATCTGTAACAAAATGAAATGCTGTCAGATATGCAACATGAGTTCCACGATCTCATACCTTCGCCAAATGATGTTAACCCTTGCGGGTGACGAATTATACAATTTTAATCATTGATTTTGTAAATAAGAGCCTCATTTGCATGGATTATATCAGTTGATCATATTCTCCACCCAATGACAGCCTTATCATAACAAAAAGGCTATTATAGCACTTCCTCATAAATTATGCAAATGAGGTCATGGTTTGAATAAATTATGACATTTGAAATGAAATTTATAGAATTTCCTCATTAATTATGCAAATTAGCTCTTGATTTGCATAGTCTATTGCCATCTGATTATGTCAAGCATCACTTCAACTACTTACACACCAAAAATCACGACAATACGTCAACCGGTTCTTGAGTTATCGTCCTTCAAATTTTTTTTCATTAAATGCTCCTGCAGTTCCAGAACAAGGCGCTAGGGAACCCAAATTCATGTCACTTCTTCCCAAGAGCTATCTACCAACCAAAATTCATGACCCTAACATGTCCAGAACATGAGATATCAAAACCGGAAGTTCAGCTGCAGTACCTAGGAAAGCCGCCAGGGGGCCCAAAATCTAATCATCTCTAGGTCTCATGAAATGACCCATCTATCAAGTTTCATTCCAATCCATCCACTGCTTCTCGAGTTATCTTGCTAAACCACACACACACACACACACACACACAAACACACAAACGCTACTGAAAACATAACCTTCTTGGCGAAGGTAATGAGCTCTTATTTGGGGCTTCCACATAGACATGGGCTAANTTCGCATCTGTCCCTCAGCATATTGATTGATTTTCTGTTGGGGTAATCAAAACATGAGATTTGCTACTTGCTTGATATTCAGTTCTTGATTATTGAAATATTTATCAATACCTTAGAGGTATATTGATACTAAGGGAAAGTTGCTGTATTTGCTGGCAAACAGTTGTTTCTGCTGTCATTAACAATATTTTCATATTTGTTTTCCCTCCATCCAGACTGTGGTGGTTGTTCCCAAGTCTCCAAAGAAGTTCAAGTTGGATGTATCCAAGAGTCCAAGCAAGAGTCTATAACACTCATCTTTAACTCTGGGGGCTTTAGATTTAGAATCACCAGAATTTCGATCTCCAATAAACTTGCAATAGAGAAATATAGAAAGAAACAAAAGTGAAGTTGATTTCAGTTGATCTACTACTTCACTGCTGGTGGCAGAGAAGACAAACACTATGTACAGTATGGAACTACAGGTTCATTGTACCATGGAAATCCCCCTAGTATAACAAATACAAAGAACAAAGAACAGTGGACCATTAAAGTGACCTGGGTGTTGAATATTCATTTAGAGGCAGCAGAAAGTGAATGCCAGTCTATTTTTGTAATACATGTACGTGTAAATCTTACATAGCTAAGTCATTGTGAAAGAAGATATCCCATAGGTAAGTATTATCCTGTTATTTTCTGGTGATGTACAGTTTACCTTTTTAGTGAAATAGTTGATGAAATAACTAGTTCTGCTTAGATGCTGAAAAGATAACAAAAATGTGTGCCATGATATCTGATTTTTCACTTTGGTGCTTGTCTTTCTGAACTAAAGATTCTAATTATCAAGACCAGCATCAAGATTATGGTTTCTATCCAACCCATATAGAAGAAGTAGGATAAAAATAAGTTGTTAACAGTTTTGGAAACAAAAAAACTTAGTTTTGGAAACAAAAAAAAATGAGAAGGACAAGTTTCAGCATCTGTTATGCTTTTTATTTGCATAAACAAGCATTAATAAGTGCACTAGAAAACCACAGATAACTTACAATATTCAGAAGTACAGTATTAAGTCATTATTTTTTCATCTTTGAACTAAATGTAACATCTGTTGATCTTACATTACAAGTATTTCAAAGCGACTGTTCACTCTTCTGAGTAGCTAAAAATTAACTATTTTGAATGTATAGTAGGTTGTTGTTTTCTCAAAAAAAAAGAAGTGATAGAGAAAAAAAGAAATATGCTCTTTGTTTTTATGGAAGTTTACCGATGTCAGAATTAGATTTGTTCCAAATGTAGTTCGTACTGAAACTTGCTCAATAAGTCAGTAGTACATACATACATGCTATGTAAAAGAAGGTAACGTTTCTTTCAATAAACACTACATTTGTGCAAAATGATGGTCTAGTCTACTTGAAATACATTCAGTTGCCACTTTGTAAAAGAAGATACATGTAATGTTACAGACATATGCGAGTACAAGAAATACCTGGGTATTTCTGCTTTTAACCAAGTTTTGCTTACTAAGATTTTCGTGGCATAGGTCAGTACTACCTAAACTTGCTTTTAGTTAGTTATTTATTTATTGATTTATTTCATCTTTTAAACACGTACCTGGGTGGCCTCTTCAACAGTAAATTGTTGATTTCCAAGAGGGCCCAGGGACACATAAACATAAAGCAATTTGTATAAAAGTAAAATTATACAATCAAGTAACATAACCGAGATCAGTTTAACTGAAAATCAGGGCTTTTACAAAAAAATGCTAGAAAAAGAAAAGACCTGAATATAATCGGGCAATTAGTAATGACAAACAAACATCTTAAGCCCCTGTCAGACATGCAGGACCTTCCTCTTAAAGACTAGTAGGCAACTTCGCCAACAAACTCCCAACCATGGATGGCCTTGCTTACAACCTACTCACTGGTCTTGAGATGGTCTGGAGGCCATAAGGCTGTGTTTGACAGGGCCTTTTTGCACAAGCCGTTCAATCGACACTGACACTGAACAACTTTGATTGATTCCAGGTGGTAAAAGCCCTAGCTCATAGCTAGCAACATATCGTTCTAGTTGGAGTGTATATATCTAGCATTTTCTCAGCATTATCCATGCATATGCCCGTGATTGGACAATTATTCTAAAGCTGTTGCATTCGAATGAAAGGTCATCTGTGTTGGTAGAATCCATGGCCATAGTTGTTAAGTTCCATCTTTGTTCCAACACAAGAAGGAAACTCACCACTCAGATCGCGTTGGCATGGCAGCTGTGTGATCCCTGCAGGCACTCATTTGTAACATCTGTAACAAAATGAAATGCTGTCAGATATGCAACAAGAGTTCCACGATCTCATACCTTCGCCAAATGATGTTAACCCTTGCGGGTGACGAATTATACAATTTTAATCATTGATTTTGTAAATAAGAGCCTCATTTGCATGGATTATATCAGTTGATCATATTCTCCACCCAATGACAGCCTTATCATAACAAAAAGGCTATTATAGCACTTCCTCATAAATTATGCAAATGAGGTCATGGTTTGAATGGATTATGTTTATTGATGTTCACCTTCACTTAACTTCCAAATGTGGCAAGTATGAAATTCGGGGTGCAGCAGTTACAACTATGGAATTATAAGAATTTGCCATTAATTATGCAAATTAGGTCCTCATTTACATAATCTATATCTTCAGATGTTTTTCTCGTTCTCAAGTAGATGTCACAAGTGTTTCATAGTTCTATTAGCGAACAAAGCAGATTGTTTGTTTTGTTTGTTTGAGCCTTTATTTCAACTCGATATGTAACTGTGTTACATGCTCTAATCGGCCGCTATTTCGGCCGCTTTTCATAGAGGTCGAGCGTGGAGGAGTGTCAGGGGGTCATAACATAAATACTACTTACTCACAAATGAAATTTATAGAATCTAATTATGCAAATTAGCTCTTGATTTGCATAGTCTATTGCCATCTGATTATGTCAAGCATCACTTCAACTACTTACACACCAAAAATCACGACAATACGTCAACCGGTTCTTGAGTTATCGTCCTTCAAATTTTTTTCATTAAATGCTCCTGTAGTTCCAGAACAAGGCGCTAGGGAACCCAAACTCACTTCTTCCCTACCCCAAGAGCTATCTACCAACCAAAATTCATGACCCTAGCATGTCCAGAACATGAGATATCAAAACCGGAAGTTCAGCTGCAGTACCTAGGAAAGCCGCCAGGGGGCCCAAAATCTAATCATCTCTAGGTCTCATGAAGACCTACCCATCTATCAAGTTTCATTCCAATCCATCCACTGCTTCTCGAGTTATCTTGCTAAACCACACACACACACACACACACACACACACACACACAAACACACAAACGCTACTGAAAACATAACCTTCTTGGCGAAGGTAATGAGCTCTTATTTGGGGCTTCCACATAGACATGGGCTAAAAGCCCCAACTAACTCTATCTTATCCGGGGTTCACACCAATGCAGCCAGAGGATCGCGAGTTACAGCTGCGAACACATAGCCAGTTTTAGCGGTCCGCCATGCCGCGACTACCATGATCAGAACATCTGCTTGAAAAAAAAGTACATCCATGCATAATATCGACGAAATACATGGCCTGTACAAACACTCAAAACCCTTTCATCTCTTTATACCGTGCAAGTGAGTACCATACGGATTAAAAGGTCTTTGTTAGTCTGAGAGTAAACAGAAAATATTCAAACGGCAAAAACAAACTGAACACACATTAGATATTCGATTGTGTGTACAGGTGAGTTAAGTGCGGATGAAAAGAAGTTACATGGAGAGAAGAAGCTTGCACCGGTTGTTCTGACCACGTCCCACATATAACCAGAAAGGCAAGTTGTAGAAGGGGACGAAACCATTTCATCGTGATCATAAACTTACCGTCACAGTTTTTCCATCTGCCCTGGTAGACCGCGGTGAAAGAACACCAGGGACGGTGATGGTCGACGTTGGTACAGGAATTGTAGGTTATTCCTCCGTACGTTAATGGAAAATGGCACTCCGGGTCTGAAAAAAGATTAAGGTCTGAAATAGAATTTGAGTCAAAGGCATGAGGAGGGCAACTGTTCCGTTCCTGTATAATACCCAACACTTTGCCCAAGTCAATAATTGTATATATATTTTGGCTTTTGTATTCGAAGCTGCACATCCTGAAGTCTAGTGACTGTCTCTGCCGGGGAATAATTCGGAGCAGTATATGAGATGAAATAATATCTCTTCAACTACAAGACCAACTGAGTTTGGTTTCTTGAACCTCTTTAATTTTGGTACAATTAACAGAAAAAATTGTATACGCTTAACGATCAATATACCGATAACGCTTAACGTTGAATTAGAGAGGGCCGGCTACGTTTAGTGTTAGGACAGTGAATTCTTGGAACAGTCTACCGGCCGAAGTTGTAGCTGCTGAAACTGTGAATATTTTTAAGTCAAAGATAGACAATTTCTGGAAGGGGAAGCAGTACAACATTGACTTTACCTAAGAACTCCCACAAACTCTCACATTTTAACTCTTCAGAACTGAACTTTATATTTGAACTGAACTTTATATTTAGAACTGGACTTTATAGTTATAACTGAACTTTTTATTAGAACTGAACTTTATACTTGTGTTTAGAATTGAACTTTGTATTAATTTTGTGCTTAGAACTGAACTTTATATTTGAATGTGTTGTTTAATGTTTAGCTTAAGAAGCGGATTTATATAGGCTATATAGCCTCTTTATCCGACCATTATTATGTTATGTTATGTGTGTTATGTTATTAACGGTGAATTAAAACAGCACGTAACGCTTAACGGAAAAGGGCATGCAGGCCCTCCTGTTTGTATATTCTGTAATTAGCTATAAGGGGACAGGCTGCCGCGACTGGCATTAAGGACAGTAAGTAAGTAAGTCATAATTAAGTATACATTGTATAGGTATTTAGTAATTGTATACAAGAAGTACTACTGACCAATTTATTAGTGTGTATTTTAACTAACCTATAATGTATCGTGTATTTTCATCATTATGTGGTGCAATTTGTATAATGTTACTTAACTTCCAAATGTGGCAAGTATGAAATTCGGGGTGCAGCAGTTACAACTATCATGGAACTAGAGAGGCCGACATTTGCTTGGGAGCAAATACAGCATATTTCAGTCCATCTCCCTCCCACGCAAAAGTGGACTATTCCAAACTTACCCCAGTGTAAAACTGGCAAAGATTCTCAAATAAATGAATTATATAGTAGCTATGTAATTGAGAACAAAGATGTAAGAACAAGCACATTGAATCTCGAAAGCTCTAATCTTATTACAGGTATGCAAATACTAACAATGATGACATTTGATACATTTTGAAGGTCTTAGGCACATAAAATTGAATGTGTGGGTCATTACGCACAACTCACGTGCAATGTGACCTCAGGTAACCCGCTATGGAACACGTGTTCCATGGCCAACGGCAGATGGAACGTGCCATTCTTTAGATAGAACATGGAACGGGTATAGCACTTTTGGCCTTTTTTTGTCTGAAAATAGCCATTAAAGTCCCCCAAATGAGTCATTTGGAAGTGGTGTATGCCAAATATGTGACTGCTATTCTGTAGACACATGTTCAAGGTACCCTTATACCAAATTTCAGATCATTTGGTTGTAAAACCAGGGCTCAGGGTCCAAAAATCCATTTTTTTGCGAAAAATGCCCCAAAAAACCTTCATAAAATTTTTCAAAGGCATGTATAAAAATATTGAAAAAACGCCTGGGGGTATTGGCCCACTCTACCTCCATGCCAAATTTCAAATCATTTGGCTGAATGATGGCGGAGTTGAATCCCTTTGACTGTGTGGCAGGAGGAGAAGGAGAAGAAGAAACATCAGAGAACACAATATATTTCATCCATACCATGGTATGGACTGAAATATAATTATAAGAATTTGCCATTAATTATGCAAATTAGGTCAATTTTCTGTGGAATCATGAAATCATTTTCTTTAATAGTATAGGATTCTTTTTTCAGACAATGTGACAGACAACAGTGTGCGTGCCCTACCTGTACAACTCTGGCCATCTCCAGCAAAACCATCCTGGCAGGTACAGGTGTAACTTCCCTCTGTGTTCGAGCAGATCGCGTTGGCATGGCAGCTGTGTGATCCCTGCAGGCACTCATTTACATCTGTAACAAAATGAAATGCTGTCAGATATGCATTAACACTATAGTGCAAGAAGTTAGTTCACTGCTATTAAGTTAAGAACTTGTCCCTGTGCAATGATATTCAGAGTTTCTGATAGCCACTACAGCACAACTAACCAGAACATGATTTTATTTAGAATTCCTTGTGTGTGAATGGTGATGAAATTTTAAAGGAAACTTGTCCTGGTATGGAAGACTTACCTTCAACACAGTCCATGCCAGTCCATCCTGCAGCACAGGTACACAGGTATCCACCACTGTTGTCATTAGCACAGACACCGTTCTGACAGGGGCTACTCTGACAGGCATCTACAACTGTAGGCAAAGGAGAAACAGTTCTATGAAATGAACAGCCTTTCATCTACTACTATATCCTTTCTCAACTTTGATGTAACGTGCAATTCTTCAATGATTGAAAACAAAGCAAGTTACTTATAAGGATATTGTAATTTTTGGGTATATATAAATTAACAGAAACGGATCTCACTACTTGCACTAGTACTACTAGTACTACTAAAATGCTTGTTCATGCTATACTCACATTCACAGAAAGACCCACTGCCCACGTAACCATTGTTGCAGTGACATCCTTGAATTCCATTCTGGATCCCACAGAAAGCGTTTTCGTCACACGTAACCTCCGTGCACTGGATGTTGTTCTTACTGATGCACTGGCAGCGGCGGTTACATCCTTCTCCCCATGTTTCTCCAACCTTTGGAAAAATTATTAAACAACACATTTAGAACGTACGTACAGCACTTAATAAATTTAGAATAGTACACTCAGGTACAGTAATTGACTTGTAAAATTCTGGAGTAACGGCCTTCGTTTTAACAAGAAGTCATGTACTTACTGCATAGTAGTATCCACCACGAGTGCAGCCACACTGTTGCCTGGTCACACAGTCCCCTCCACTGAGGACGTAGCCGTCATCACACTCGCACGCCTCCACACACATGCGGTCACAGTACTGAGGTGCAGACTCGTCTGTACAGGTGGCAGGACAGGCGCTGGCACAGGAGCTGTAGTGACTGTTGCTGGGGCAGGAGAGTGCTGCGAAGGAAATTTCAGATGAGACAATGACTGAGGATGCTGAACACAATGACGTTTTTCAGTAATATTGTTGTTCAGTTATATTGTAAGTTCTGTGGTGACCCCAATGGCCCCCCAATCATTGTTTATTTTGTTCTGTAAATGTAGTTATTAGCTGGACACCTCCTTTTTGTGAAGGTATTGAATACATGGGTGCCTGAGAATATGGCTAAATCCTATACACAAAAGCCAAACTTACGACAGAAGGTTGCATTCCTCCATGTCCCGATGTTGATGCCAGCCTCAGCGCAGGAGTCGGCGTAGGCCTGAAGGTTGTTACACAGAGACGTGATGTCTCCGTCCAGGGCACACATGTCATACACGCAGGTCTCAACAGTGACCTGCAGGGGAAAAGAATGCATCCAATTTCAAAATATTGTAAAACAGTAGGAATGATGACGAAACGCAAAGCATCCTAAACATAATACACGTAAGCACGAATACAGATGGTATTCAGCACCAGGGACAGGTCTAATCATAGATGTGTGGACAGCACCAAGGACAGGCTTGTTCATTTTTCATACACTAAATTCGAAAAGATACAGGCTTGTATGTGTCCGTACCTCTGGATTGAGGGCTGAGTAGCAGGGAGCGAACACGCTGCTTGGGTCGTTCAGAATTCCGCACAGTTCCGATACAGTCCGCTGGAGGGCGTCGCCGCACTGCGCGGGGGGTTCTGGGTTCTCGTTACACCTGCAAGAATTCAACATATGAAAGTTACATATGGACAAAATGTTCTTAATTCTTCGTCGCCGACAGGTTTCCGAAGTAAAGCGCAGAAAATAATAGAGCAGTCATTGCGGACTGCAAAATCACTTACTGGTCGCCTTCCCTCTCAACCCGCCAACTGTTGCCGAACTGCATGACGTCAGCAGCCTGCGTGCCGTCAGGTGTCACGTATTCGTCACTGACGTCCCCGTTGTAGTTCCCACACAGTCCGCAGAGGGCGCCGTCGTACAGTTCGGGCAGGACGACCTCAGCACGATGCCTCCCGTCAAACGACACCTTCAGCCCAAAGCCTGTCTCTATGGTAACGTACTGACCGACGAACTCGACTGTTAGACCAGCCCGTGGTTTGGCAGGCAGAGTTCTGATCAGCTGGTCAATCTGGGAAGAAGGAATCGCACGTTTCTCCGTAAATCAAAACCAAAATACTGCCATGCGCACAGTACGTGTTGACGTCAGGATGCGTCTGTTCCTTTCTGAACAATGAAATGAAGAATCGCGCTAATGTTGCTAGTCTAGCGCCTGACCCAGGAATGCAGTAATTGGAAGTCAAGGACAAAACATATTGTGTGTATCTGGTATACTTACGTAGACAATCTTGTTCTTCTCCACCACAATTGTGTGGTTGTAGACCTCCACCGTGACGTCTGTGACGTAGCTGACGCGCAGGTTGCCGCCGCGGTTTTCGTTCCTGGTCTCCACGTTGAAGTAGGGCAGCGTGTTGTTCCCACAGTTTCGTGTCAGTGTGTACGTGCAGGCGCCCTGGAAGTGGTGCGTGCGCCCGTCGAAGGTGATGTAATGGGGGGTCTCCATAGGCAACACACGTGCTCCTGGCTGTATGCATCAAAGACAATTGAAAAAGAAAGAAAACAGGAACAATAAGAACTGACAATAATGCAGAGAACTCGTTCATCTTGATCAGTTTCGCTTGTTTGGGGAGTACGGTTTACATGACACTTCCCGTGACTAACAGTAATAGCACAAAACAGAAAATAACTTCAATGTAATGCTAGCTACTGTCGTCTGTAAGGAAGAAGAGTTACTCACTCCAGCAGGTCTTGCCATCTCCGGTGAATCCAGGTTTACACTCGCACTTGTAGGAGCCGTGTGTGTTGACACAGATTGCGTCAAGGTCACAGTCGGCCAATCCCAGTTCACACTCATCCAGGTCATGGTTGACGTCAGCCAAATCTTCGTCAATGAGACCGTCGCCGTCATCATCTCTGGGGATTAGAATGCTTATGTTTATGTTTATGTTTATATAGTACATCCCATCCTAACTTTCGTCATTGGCTGAAGACGGGGTAAAACTCAAGACCATTGCTGTGTCCAATAACCCTGAATGAGCATATTAAAGCTGCACAGGAAGGCATAATGTCCGCAAAGGAAAGGCTTGTTCAGTGATGTTTGT
>NW_017802813.1:54832-84935 GCF_001625305.1 Branchiostoma belcheri
TTCTCAACTTTGATGTAACGTGCAATTCTTCAATGATTGAAAACAAAGCAAGTTACTTATAAGGATATTGTAATATTTGGGTATATATAAAATTAACAGAAACGGATCTCACTACTTGCACTAGTACTACTAGTACTACTAAAAATGCTTGTTCATGCTATACTCACATTCACAGTAAGACCCACTGCCCACGTAACCGTTGTTGCAGTGACATCCTTGAATTCCATTCTGGATCCCACAGAAAGCGTTTTCGTCACACGTCACCTCCGTGCACTGGATGTTGTTCTTACTGATGCACTGGCAGCGGCGTTACATCCTTCTCCCATGTTTCTCCAACCTTACGGGAAAAATATTAAACAACACATTTACAACACTTAGTAAATTTAGAATACTACAGGTACAGTAATTGACTTGTAAACTTCTAAAGCAATGGCCTTTGTTTTAACAAGAAGTCATGTCCTTACTGCATAGTAGTATCCACCACGAGTGCAGCCACACTGTTGCCTGGTCACACAGTCCCCTCCACTGAGGACGTAGCCGTCATCACACTCGCACGCCTCCACACACATGCGGTCACAGTACTGAGGTGCAGACTCGTCTGTACAGGTGGCAGGACAGGCGCTGGCACAGGAGCTGTAGTGACTGTTGCTGGGGCAGGAGAGTGCTGCGAAGGAAATTTCAGGTGAGACAATGACTGAGGATGCTGAACACAATGAAGTTTTTCAGTAATATTGTTGTTCAGTTATATTGTAAGTTCTGTGGTGACCCCAATGGCCCCCCAATCATTGTTTATTTTGTTCTGTAAAATGTAGTTAGCTAGACACCTCGTTTTTGTGAAGGTATTGAATGCATGGGTGCCTGAGAATATGGCTAAATCCTATACACAAAAGCCAAACTTACGACAGAAGGTGCCATTCCTCCATGTCCCGATGTTGATGCCAGCCTCAGCACAGGAGTCGGCGTAGGCCTGCAGGTTGTTACACAGGGACGTCATGTCTCCGTCTAAGGCACACATGTCATACACGCAGGTCTCAACAGTGACCTGCAGGGTAAAAGAATGCATCCAAAGTTAAAACATTTGTTATGTATTGTAGGTTAGATAGTTCTATACCTGTTATGTATTGTAGGTTTGATAGTTCCATACCCAATGCTCTACGAGTGGTAGGGCCCATTGAGGGGCAGCTGGTTTGAGTTAAGAAGAGGAGACTCGGGCATTCTGAGCAAGGCAGCCCTGGTGCTAGGGTGGACAGAATAAAACGTTCCTGAGTTGAGATCAAGCAGAGTCCGACTGATTCTTTGGTTTAAGTACGGATCGTTAAAACATTGTAAAACAGTAGGAATGATGACGAAACGCAAAGCATCCTAAACATAATACACGTAAGCAGATGGTATTCAGCACCAGGGACAGGTCTAATTATAGATGTGTGGACAGCACCACGGACAGGCTTGTTTATATTTCATACACTAGATTCGAAAAGATACAGGCTTGTATGTGTCCGTACCTCTGGATTGAGGGCTGAGTAGCAGGGAGCGAACACGCTGCTTGGGTCGTTCAGAACACCGCACAGTTCCGATACAGTCCGCTGGAGGGCGTCGCCGCACTGCGCGGGGGGTTCTGGGTTCTCGTTACACCTGCAAGAATTCAACATATGAAAGTTACATATGGACAAAATGTTCTTAATTCTTCGTCACGGACAGGTTTCCGAAGTAAATTTATAAAGCGCAGAAAATAATAGAGCAGTCATTGCGGACTGCAAAATCACTTACTGGTCGCCTTCCCTCTCAACCCGCCAACTGTTGCCGAATTGCATGACGTCAGCAGCCTGCGTGCCATCCTTTGTCACGTATTCGTCACTGACGTCCCCGTTGTAGTTCCCACACAGTCCGCAGAGGGCGCCGCTGTACAGGTCGGGCAGGACGACCTCAGCGCGATGCCTCCCGTCAAACGACACCTTCAGCCCAAAGCCTGTCTCTATGGTAACGTACTGACCGACGAACTCGACTGTTAGACCAGCCCGTGGTTTGGCAGGCAGAGTTCTGATCAGCTGGTCAATCTGGGAAGAAGGAATCGCACGTTTCTCCGTAAATCAAAACCAAAATACTGCCATGCGCACAGTACGTGTTGACGTCAGGATGCGTCTGTTCCTTTCTGAACAATGAAATGAAGAATCGCGCTAATGTTGCTAGTCTAGCGCCTGACCCAGGAATGCAGTAATTGGAAGTCAAGGAACAAAACATATTGTGTGTATCCGGTATACTTACATAGACAATCTTGTTCTTCTCCACCACAATTGTGTGGTTGTAGACCTCCACTGTGACGTCTGTGACGTAGCTGACGCGCAGGTTGCCGCCGCGGTTTTCGTTTCTGGTCTCGACGTTGAAGTAAGGCAGCGTGTTGTTCCCACAGTTCCGTGTCAGTGTGTACGTGCAGGCGCCCTGGAAGTGGTGCGTGCGCCCGTCGAAGGTGATGTAATGGGGGTCTCCATAGGCAACACACGTGCTCCTGGCTGTATGCATCAAAGACAATTGAAAAAGCAAGAAAACAGGAACAATAAGCAAAAAGAACTGACAATAATGCAGAGAACTCGTTCATCTCGATCAGTTTCGCTTGTTTGGGGAGGACGGTTTACATGACACTTCCCGTGACTAACAGTAATAGCACAAAACAGAAAATAAGTTCAATGTGTAAAAAAACAACATCAATTTTCTGTGGAATCATGAAATCATTTTCTTTAATAGTATAGGATTCTTTTTTCAGACAATGTGACAGACAACAGTGTGCGTGCCCTACCTGTACAACTCTGGCCATCTCCAGCAAAACCATCCTGGCAGGTACAGGTGTAACTTCCCTCTGTGTTCGAGCAGATCGCGTTGGCATGGCAACTGTGTGATACCTGCAGGCATTCATTTACATCTGTAACAAAATGAAATGCTGTCAGATATGCAATAACATTATAATGCAAGAAGTTAGATCACCGCTGTTAGGTTAAGAACTTGTCCCTGTGCAATGATATTCAGAGTTTCTGATAGCCACTACAGCACAACTAACCAGAAACATGATTTTTAGAATTCCTTGCGTGTGAATGGTGATGAAATTTTAAAGGAAAGTTGTCCCGGTATGGAAGACTTACCTTCATCACAGTTGGTGCCGGTCCATCCTGCAGCACAGGTACACAGGTATCCACCACTGTTGTCATTGGTACAGGCACCATTGTGACAGGGGCTGCTCTCACAGGCATCCACAACTGTAGGCAAAGGAGAATCAGTTTTATGAAATGAACAGCCTTTCCTCTATTAGTATATCCTTTCTCAACTTTGATGTAACGTGTAATTCTTTGATTGAAAACAAAGCAGGTTACCTATAAGGATATTGTAATATTTCGGTATATATGTATATTAACAGAAACGGATCTCACTACTTGCACTAGTACTACTAGTACTACTAAAAATGCTTGTTCATGATATACTCACATTCACAGTAAGACCCATTGCCCACGTAACCGTTGTTGCAGTGACATCCTTGAATTCCATTCTGGATCCCACAGAAAGCGTTTTCGTCACACGTAACCTCCGTGCACTGGATGTTGTTCTTACTTATGCACTGGCAGCGGCGGTTACATCCTGCTCCCCATGTTTCTCCAACCTTTGGAAAAATTATTAAACAACACATTTAGAACGTACGTACAGCACTTAATAAATTTAGAATAGTACACTCAGGTACAAAAATTGACTTGTAAAATTCTGGAGTAACGGCCTTCGTTTTAACAAGAAGTCATGTACTTACTGCATAGTAGTATCCACCACGAGTACAGCCACACTGTTGCCTGGTCACACAGTCCCCTCCACTGAGGACGTAGCCGTCATCACACTCGCACGCCTCCACACACATGCGGTCACAGTACTGAGGTGCAGACTCGTCTGTACATGTGGCAGGACAGGCGCTGGCACAGGAGCTGTAGTGACTATTGCTGGGGCAGGAGAGTGCTGTGAAGAAAATTTCAGGTGAGACAATGACTGAGGATGCTGAACACAATAAAGTTTTTCAGTTATATTGTTTTTCAGTTATATTGTAAGTTCTGTGGTGACCCCAATCTTTGTTCATTTTGTTCTTCTGTAAAATGTAGTTATTAGCTGGACACCTCCTTTTTGTGAAGGTATTGAATACATGGGTGCATGAGAATATGGCTAAATCCTATACACAAAAGCCAAACTTACGACAGAAGGTTGCATTCCTCCATGTCCCGATGTTGATGCCAGCCTCAGCGCAGGAGTCGGCGTAGGCCTGAAGGTTGTCACACAGAGACGTGATGTCTCCGTCCAGGGCACACATGTCATACACGCAGGTCTCAACAGTGACCTGCAGGGGAAAAGAATGCATCCAAAGTTAAAATATTGTAAAACAGTAGGAATGATGACGAAACGCAAAGCATCCTAAACATAATACACGTAAGCACGAATACAGATGGTATTCAGCACCAGGGACAGGTCTAGTCATAGATGTGTGGACAGAACCAAGGACAGGCTTGTTCATTTTTCATACACTAGATTCGAAAAGATACAGGCTTGTATGTGTCCTTACCTCTGGATTGAGGGCTGAGTAGCAGGGAGCGAACACGCTGCTTGGATCGTTCAGAATTCCGCACAGTTCCGATACAGTCCGCTGGAGGGCGTCGCCGCACTGCGCGGGGGGTTCTGGGTTCTCGTTACACCTGCAAGAATTCAACATATGAAAGTTACATATGGACAAAATGTTCTTAATTCTTCGTCGCCGACAGGTTTCCGAAGTAAAGCGCAGAAAATAATAGAGCAGTCATTGCGGACTGCAAAATCACTTACTGGTCGCCTTCCCTCTCAACCCGCCAACTGTTGCCGAATTGCATGACGTCAGCAGCCTGCGTGCCATCCTTTGTCACGTATTCGTCACTGACGTCCCCGTTGTAGTTCCCACACAGTCCGCAGAGGGCGCCGCTGTACAGGTCGGGCAGGACGACCTCAGCGCGATGCCTCCCGTCAAACGACACCTTCAGCCCAAAGCCTGTCTCTATGGTAACGTACTGACCGACGAACTCGACTGTTAGACCAGCCCGTGGTTTGGCAGGCAGAGTTGTGATCAGCTGGTCAATCTGGGAAGAAGGAATCACACGTTTCGCCGTAAATTAAAGCCAAAATACTGCCATGCGCACAGTACGTGTTGACGTCAGCATGCGTCTCTGTTCCTTTCTGAACAATGAAATGAAGAATCGCGCTAATGTTGCTAGTCTAGCGCCTGACCCAGGAATGCAGTAATTGGAAGTCAAAGAACAAAACATATTGTGTGTATCTGGTATACTTACGTAGACAATCTTGTTCTTCTCCACCACAATTGTGTGGTTGTAGACCTCCACCGTGACGTCTGTGACGTAGCTGACGCGCAGGTTGCCGCCGCGGTTTTCGTTCCTGGTCTCCACGTTGAAGTAGGGCAGCGTGTTGTTCCCACAGTTTCGTGTCAGTGTGTACGTGCAGGGGCCCTGGAAGTGGTGCGTGCGCCCGTCGAAGGTGATGTAATGGGGGTCTCCATAGGCAACACACGTGCTCCTGGCTGTATGCATCAAAGACAATTGAAAAAGAAAGAAAACAGGAACAATAAGAACTAACAATATATATATAATGCAGAGAACTCGTTCATCTCGATCAGTTTCGCTTGTTTGGGGAGTACGGTTTACATGACACTTCCCGTGACTAACAGTAATAGCACAAAACAGAAAATAACTTCAATGTAATGCTAGCTACTGTCGTCTGTAAGGAAGAAGAGTTACTCACTCCAGCAGGTCTTGCCATCTCCGGTGAATCCAGGTTTACACTCGCACTTGTACGAGCCGTGTGTGTTGACACAGATTGCGTCAAGGTCACAGTCGGCCAATCCCAGTTCACACTCATCCAGGTCATGGTTGACGTCAGCCAAATCTTCGTCAATGAGACCGTCGCCGTCATCATCTCTGGGGATTAGAATGCTTATGTTTATGTTTATGTTTATATAGTACATCCCATCCTAACTTTCGTCATTGGCTGAAGACGGGGTAAAACTCAAGACCATTGCTGTGTCCAATAACCCTGAATGAGCATATTAAAGCTGTACAGGAAGGCATAATGTCCGCAAAGGAAAGGCTTGTTCAGTGATGTTTGTCAATGTTACCGGAAAAGAACACAGAACAAAACATTTGATGATAGAAAACATTAGTATAAAGGTTTAAACTTCAAGTTATCTTACAAAAGCTGTAAAATTAGACAGGTAAAACACATGAAAAGTCTTACATTCCGTTCAGTAGTTCCTCGTCCACCAGTTGGTCACAGTCGTTGTCGACGCCGTCGCCAACCATCGGTTCTGTGACGTCACATCCGCCGGATATGCTGGCCAGTCGGAGACCACCGGGAAAACCCACGGAGTCAAGGTAGGAGAAGCCGTAGTACACCAGGGAGAAGGTGACAATGGCGGATTGGTGCTTGATCTTGTGTGTCCCCGTGGTGCTGATGTGAAGCTGTGTGGCGGACAGGTCGGTGTCCGGGATGGGTGACCAGGTCGTGGAGGAAGGAAGCGGGTTGCCGTCATACGTCAGCCCCGACGTTTGCGACGTCTTGATGACGATGTTGACGTAGCTGGTATAGGCCGTGGACAGCGAGTCGACCGTGGCGAAGGTGTAGTCGGCGGCGAACTGCTCCACCGGCGGCAGGTACATCATGAAAGGATCCGCGTTGATGCCGTCCGAATACGTCCCCTTGCTGTACTGCAGTACCATGATGGGATGCGAGGAGGTGATGGTAGTGTACGTGCTGGACGAAAGGTCCAGCTCCAGGAAGTCGCCTGCGTCCAGAGTATGAGGCGTTAGACCAGTGACGTTGACAGTGGTGCCGTTTCTAGCAGCCACCAGGCGGAAGATGTCGCCGGCTTGTCGCACGGCTAGCGGGACCGTCACGAAGCGCCGTCCCCAGGTGTTGACGGGCGGGACGTGTTCGACCAGGTGATCACGCCATTCGTACTTGTTCGGCACCTTGGTGCATCGTACGCCGGACATGACGGACACCGGCTTGTCCGATACGATGTGGGTACCCGTAAGGTCCGATCCATCACTGCCCTGAAACTGTAGAGCCTCCAGACGGTCTAGCGTGAACGTGATGACGCTCCCGGCATCGTAGTCCCTGCCGTCATGGTACACAGCCCCCTTCAGAGTGACGCTGACCGAGGTGCCGTCTTCAACACCGAAGACGGCGAATTCGGACGGATCGTTCCGAGGCGAAGGAGTGTAGGAAGCCACGAAATACTCATTGCCGAGAACGTCGACAGGTAGACCCAGGAAGCCGTCTGTGGTGTACCTCTGCTTGTTCACACCGTAAAGGATGATTTCGCGGTCGGCGGTGACGAGGACGCCCTTCTGAGCCCGCTCGTGTCCGGTGAGCATGACGGAGCGCGGCAGGGTGACCACCTGCACAGCTGCGTCAGTCACCACCAGCTGCTTGGTGTAGCTGACACCTGGGGCAGTGATGGTGACGGTGGTGGGCTCTGAGCTCGCGCTGGTGATGAACAGCTCCAGTTGGCTGACTCCGTAGTTCTGCAGGAAGCCGACCACAAACTCTGTTCCCCTGTTGTCCGGAGACGTCAGCACTGACAAGAGACAACATCCAACGATCTTATATTTATTATCACACACAAACACACACACACACACAACACACACATACACACACATTAACAAGCAAACGCAGGACGTTTACTATCTCACCTGCCATTCATACTTTTCTTCTGTAGGTTTAAGGTAGACGAATCTATATTTTCTCTTATTGGAGACTGATCCAAGTAGGAGTGTCATAGTCGCCAAGGAACCAATTTCTTAGAGGGTGAGGGATGTTTATAAAAATATTCTGAAGACTTTCATAAATAAGCTAATCGTAAGTGCCATATTCAACATGTTCAGTGGAGTTTGGACGTTCTTACTCCCTACTCTGTTTAGGAAAATAGCATTTATGATAAAGTTTAAAATGGCCCCTGCCCCCCTTTCTCAAGGCATAAAAGTATTTAATCAATATAGCGCCTTACCTACAAGCTGTGATGGCCCTTCAGCATTTGACTTGGTTGGTTTTCACAGAGCTCTGACAAGGGCTAAAAATGGTAAAACTCAACTAGAATACAGGGTTTTATAGTATTTACCGCCCCCACCTTGTACTTTGACCCTGACATGGCTTTAATATGAGATTTGAATATGCCTTACCTTGCTGACACGTTCCAAACACAACGATCAAGACCAAGATGTAAACATGTGCCTCCATGCTGACACTGGATGATGTGATGACAGTTCAGTAGACCGACCTCCACTATCAACCAGAGCTGGTTCAAACTGGGGTTTGTATCCTGTGTTGTAAATTAAAAAGAATGTACTTACCGACATGCCAGAAAAAACAACGAAAAAATTACACTGTACGCTTCTTCGTCTGCTAATTCTCTGTCAAATTGCTGACTTTAGCCTTTGGTTTAAATTTTCCAGGCTTACCGTTTGATTGTCCGTGAATTTTGTTACCACTGGGTGCGTTGTATGTAAGATGTAATCACATCATGATCATCACTACCCTGGGTGCCAGCCAAGTTTACGGGCCGCTAGCCGTTTCTTTCGGCCGCCAGAAGCCCTTCGCCCGCAGACCTAAATTACCGCTGCGGTGGAATTGAGCCCATGGGGAGGTTTCGGCCCTGCCACAGCCAAACTCCCCCCGAGCTAGACTCCCCCGTAGCGCTAATTTACACCAGCGGGCGAAGGGCTCTTGCGGCCCGGAAAACGAGTTCTGGCTTCCAGGTAGATCATCACTTGCCTGTCGAGGGTAAAGAAAACAAGAAGCGTACCAACCTGTATGTCCGGACAGCAACTGTTGAGTGCTGATGAACCACGTTGCCACCTCTGTCTCGACCACTGAAAGCTTGTGAAACAACCCGGACTTTTTATACTTCCTCAGGCCACATGATTTGTCCCTGCATGACTTGTTCTTCCAGGAAATGTAACGTTAGCATATCTATATTCGCAAGGGGATGGCGAGGTCGTCATGTCAGGACTAACTTCCCTTGTGGAAATGTCATTATGCTGGAGTCACAATTCTAAGCCGTGGCCCGACCTGGCTGTTTGAATAAACGAAAAATAAAAAAAAATGCACGTCAAGAATATGGACAAATCGTGTTTATGATTATATATCCTCTAAACGTTTTGTGTGTTTTGTTATCTTTTATTTCAAACATTTCGTTCCCGCAAATGCCCGGTCGATCCCCAGATTGGAAATGTGACTCCAGCATCAGCAACCTTCAGGACGTTTCCTAGTAGCTAGCCGGTTGTCCCAAAGATACAGCGAGCAAGCAATCGTCAGGTCTTTTGGACGTATCTCTGATTTTTTCTCTGAAATCCTCTCAACTTCCTTCTTTTGCGCTGGCAAAGCAAACGATCATATGGAACTTGTTAATGGACTTCCTTCATTTGCGCTGGCAAAGCAAACGATCATATGGATCGAACTTGTCAATGAACTTCCTTCGTTTACGCTGGCAAAGCAAATGATCCCGAGCAATCATCAGCTCTTTTGGACGTTTTCTAGTAGCTAACCCGTATCTTCCTTCTTTTGCCTGAGCTTGCTTTCTCATTGCCCTCGATAGTTTAATGCTCACCCTTGTATGCACGCTCTCACCAACGCTACATTTCATGACCAAACATGGCGACGGCACACTCAAGTTTTATCAACTTATCTATGCCGCCACCAACACAGAGTACAAATACAGGACAGGACAATACTCATTTTCATTTAAGTGAGGAAAGGCGTGCCTTTCCCAAGGGCCAATATCGGTGGCATGAGCACACTGCCTAGAGGCAGCAGACACAACAATATACCAGCCAGTCAGAGATTATGTCCTACATGTACGTGCAAAGATTCTTTAAACGTTTTGTGTGTTTTGTTATCTTTTATTTCAAAAATTTCGTTCCCGCAAATGCCCGGATTGGAAATGTGACTCCAGCATCAGCAACCTTCAGGACGTTTCCTAGTAGCTAGCCGGCTGTCCTAAAGATGAACTTGCGCTGATAAAGCGAGCGCTCATAAGCAATCGTCAGGTCTTTTGGACGTATCTCTGATTTTTTTCTCTGAAATCCTCTCAACTTCCTTCTTTTGCGCTGGCAAAGCAAACGATCATATGGAATCGTCATCATCTTTTGGGCAATGAACTTCCTTCGTTTGCGCTGGCAAAGCAAACGATCATATGGAACTTGTTAATGGACTTCCTTCATTTGCGCTGGCAAAGCAAACGATCATATGGAACTTGTCAATGAACTTCCTTCGTTTGCGCTGGCAAAGCAAACGATCATATGGAACTTGTCAATGAACTTCCTTCGTTTACGCTGGCAAAGCATCCAGCACTGACCTGTAAACAATCAAAGACACTAGAACGAATCCAAGTAAGGGCCTGCAAAATCATCCTGGGTTCACAGTATTCCAGTTACGACACAGCACTTACTACATTGAACCTCAGCTCCCTGGCCGATCGTCGCCGCACAATCTGTAGAACATTTGCAGAATCTCTCTTGAACTCTGACTTTCGTAAATGGCTGCCCCCAGTAAGGCAGAATATCTCTGGTAGAAGCACACGTTCTGCACATAAGTTTGACACTCCGTATTGCCGTACAGAACGGTACAAAAAATCGCCCATTCCCTACATTGTTGAGCTGTTAAACGCTAGTTAAATACAGTTCTTAGCTGCTTTTACTTAAGAGGGCATTGAGTGACTGAGTGCGGCTAGCATTGACCTTTACCTCTACTTGTGTAAATAGGCATTATTATAGCTCCCTACCGAATTTGTGTCATTAACTTGTAAATTATGTAATTTTTAAACTATTAGTGTTGTTTAACGTCAATTTTATGAACTGTAAAAACAACTCAATTCAGACTGTCGTATGCTAGTTGTTTGAATAAAGATTGATTGATTGATTGATTGATTGATTGATTGATTGATTGATTGATTTTGGACGTTTTCTAGTAGCTAGCCGGTAGCTTCCTTCTTTTGCCTGAGCTTGCTTTCTCATTGTCCTCGATAGTTTAATGCTCACCCTTGTACGCTCTCGCCAATGCTAGCTGTTTTTTTATATATTCCAACATTTCATGACCAAACATGGCGACGGCACACTCAAGTTTCATCAACTTCGTTATCTATGCCGCCACCAACACAGAGTACAAATACAGGACAGGACAATACTCATTATCACTTAAGTGAAGAAACGCGTGCCTTTCCCAAGGGCCAAGATCGGTGGCATGTCAGGACTCGAACCTGGGACCTCTTGCTTCCGAGTCGAGCACTCTGCCGCTACCCCACCAACCCCAAAAGATGATGCTAGGTGTTGCAAGCGTTACGCTAACTTCCAATCATCACCAAGGAGAATGAATGTAAAAGCTAGTAACGAGGACGGTACCCAGGCTAGAAAACGTCTAATCTTTGCGATTTTTACGGCTGACGTACCGAGTATGTTCCCCTGGCGGTCGGGAGGGGTACTGCTGGTTCGGCTCAGCTGACGGGTAAAGAAGTCAAACTTCTGAAACCGTGCCAAGATTTACAAAAGCATTGTAGCGTAAATCTGTAAATATCTCTAAAAGCCCAAAGACAAGCTTTTCCTATATCTACTGTATATGTGTACAGTATCATTCAAAGGTCATACAATGGTCATCATGATATAACCAACGTCTAGGTGAATTATAGGTCAGATTTTATGTTATTTGTCCACCCACGTTGAAAGGGTTAATAAGTAATGCACAGTTAACACATACATTTTACACGTTCGTGGCACAAGCGGAATTCGTATGCTCGTGACTGACAGTGTTTACCGATGACGCTAACCTTAAAGTTGACTCTCAAGTAACCAATCAATTTTGTTGCATAACACTTGTATAACACGTACTACTGGGCATGTGTAGAAGATGGATGGAGGGTGAACTATCCTAAAAAACAACATACGTAATGCGACGGTACACTAGTATACTAACTAGTGTGAAATATCCAGAGAATGTACTTGGTGTAATGCATAGAAACGTCGTTGAGATTTTCAGCAAGAAAAGAATAAACAACACTTATATTCTATCTCAAGGTGTAATTTCACAGGTTCAGCTTTCCTGAACTAGTATCTCCATATTTTCGCACCCCATTCTATAGCCATTTCTGATTATTTCCTGACCAACGTCCCCAAATGTTCAAGTACCATAATTAAGTACGGTTATCCAAAACCCGATACGTAGATATATTCGTGGAAGCATAACTTGTTCCTTGAGTGGCATACTCATTGTCTCGCTTTTTCCAGGCTTGGTTTCAAGGGTTTATGTCTGAATGAAAATTTACACAACTTGGAACTGAGCCTGTTGGTTGGAGGAGAGACTCGTGCGCCTTCAGTGAAAAACACACACGTACATTCAGCTGACTCATGTCTGCTCTACATACTTGTGTACCCTTGGAAACTACACGGCCAAAGGTCGTATTCACAACGCCATTCTCTAGTAAGGTCGCAAAAAGGGGAGGTTGCTTGAAAGCAGAGGGGGCACATCTGGTGGCTTAGGACATGTCTTCACGCAGACGGCTTTCCTCCAGAGCGGGAAAACGCGACCGCAGAAATGTTATCGTGGTCGGGGCGGGCCTCAGTGGTGAGTAGATATCGTCTGAACCTGGCCAATACCACAGAGAGGGGTGGGGAGGGCGGCGTTTGCAAAATAGCTCCCACTGGCGCCCGGTTGAAAAGTACACACGCCGTCTAATCTCTGTTTACCTATCAGCCATAAAGGGGGGATTGTACCTGGATGTTAAGTGCCTTGTCATAAACTACCACTGTGCTGTAGTTGTTTTTGGCGACATTTTTGTAGTCTTTGCGGCTGAAAAATGGTACAGTGTGGCAAAACGGAGTGTATAGTTAGTCGTTAGCCGTTAGTTAGCCAGTCCTTCAACTAGCAACTTTATTGAAATTCTCTGAGGTTTTCTCAGCAAATTATTCACCTTTCGATGAAATTTCTATAGGCATATATAAACTGATAAGTTTATTTGAGGCCAGAAATTGTTGCCATAATCAAGTTACTCCTCAGGACAGCACGTTAGGGCTTGCTAACGGTATAACTGTCGTTCACAGAGGCTATTGTAAGTTTCATAGTTTACGTAGTGGCTGTACAACAACAATGAGAACAACGGGTAAATACGTCATTGTACGTGAGATTATATAATGGCCTACAGTTACTTAGTATTCAAAAGCATATGCTTCTATTTATCTTACCAAAACGATATCGATGCACTGTACACATCTAATGTGCTATTCGATGATAGTTTAAAGGGTAAACATAATATCAATGTATTGTAATCGTAAATACTGGAGGGTAGGGGATTATTGTTAATTTTCATGTTAAAAGCCATTCATATTTTACGCTGTTTGTCTTGTGTCAATCATTTTTGTTAGTACTAGTACTTTAACGTTGCAGCTTTTACAAGTTTCGTGGAAACGTCAGAAATCCATATCTAGTTTCCTGTTATTTGCCACTTCACGTTTGTGCAAGCTTAGACCTCCAAATATATCAACCAGACAAGGTCGTGACAAGGTTTGTTTTCCAACGACATGTCTTCAATTTGACATTTCACCCTGGCTGCCCTCTTAGCCTGAAACAAAGAGAAATTTCGCTTATCTCCAAGCAGATCATACGGTGGCAAGGCAGTATCCATTGGCCAGAGGAGTGCATGTCTTCGCCACTTCGAATTCGGTGGCTAATGGATACTACGTATACGTTGCCACCGTATGATCTGCTTGGAGATTAAAGTTTCACCAGCTCGATAAATCGGACCATATAAAAGGTGAAACGTAAGCTAAAAACCACATAGAGGGTTAGAAACCTGTAGAAACCTTTTTTCGATATTCGATCCAGATAGAATTGTTTGTTTGCCTACATAATTTGATTTATCATACATGTATGGACAAGGTCCCATTCTTTTGTACCTGGTGTGAAGAAGGTCAACACCATCATATATGCTGCCATTTTTCCAACATAATTAACGTTATACATATTCAAGGTCTGACGCCAAAGGCTAGCCCCTTTGGCAAGGACTTCGACAGAAGTTAAAACATCATCTACCGAAGTGGTTACATTGAAATCGTTATTAAACATATCGTCATGCGAATATTGAAGTGAAAGAACAAAGGACTTTATCTCCTACATTCAGCGAGTGTACACATAGAGGTATCATTAATCTCCAAGCAGATGCAATCGTGCAGTGCATGTCGTTAGTAGTGTGCTTTATTCTATTGTGTTGGCCTTGTCTCAAAAAAACGAGATCAAGCATCACGGCGCTTTAACCATGAAAAAAAACACAGATATACATCTACTTGGAGATCAGGTTATAGGGCATGTTAAGTTCTGTTGAGCCTCACCAAAACGGACACCTGTTCGCCGTTTGTTTCTAGGTCTGTCCGCCGCTAAGAAGCTTCACGAGGAAGGTCTGGACGTGGTGATTTTGGAGGCACGGGACAGGGTGGGAGGGCGCACGCTGACATTACGGGTAAGGTAGAAAAGACATCTAGTTTCTAAGGCTAAACATGAGTGGAATTGTGAAAGACCGTAGAAATCCTCCGAATCAGAGAGCAGCGTGAATGACTCCTTAATACTACCCTTCATGATTACCATCACTACTAGCGCCATGCCCGTTGCCAGGATTTTGAAGGGGGGGGGTCTTCCCACTGCATGATGGACCAGCGAGCGCTGTAGGCGCGAGGTTCCTAGGGGGGTCCGCCACCCCGGAAAATTTTGAAAAATTAACCTTTTGAAATGGCATTTCCTGCGTTTTTGAGAGGATTTCAAATAAAAAAATCAGAGATGACCTTTTTTCCATGACAAAGTGAGCAGTTTTTTCTACGATTCCAGCTCCGTTGGTGATACGAATCAGTCCATCTTTCAAAGAAAAATCTTGGACCATTTTAAAAGATAAAAAGTGGACCAAAAAGTGGACCTATGAGCCTTAGGGGGGTCGTCCAAACCCCCTTGGCTACGGGCACGAGCGCTGGTGCTATCTTTCTCATCAATACTTCCACAAGCTGGTCGATATATCGATAGAAAATCAGGTGGGCGCCCCTCACTTGGTTTGGAAAGAAAACTCGCAATTTGATTGAGTACTTAAAAGCTTGTTGTTGTGTTTTTCCGTTCTTCCCCAGAACCCTACGGTGGGGTATGTGGACGTGGGCGGTGCGTACGTGGGTCCGACCCAGGACCGAGTGTTCCGCCTGGCCCGCCAGCTGGGTCTGCAGACGTACCGAGTCAACGAGACAGAGAGGGTCGTCTTCTACACCAAGGTTAGCTAGCCGTGTATAATACTTTCAAGAGGTTGAAGTACACAGAGCTCTATTAGCCTCCGTAGCATGCCAAAAAATGGGGGTTTGGGGGTCTTCAGGGTCTATGGGAGCTTTTATGTGCTATTTCCTGATTGCATATAGACAGCATAGCCGGCCTGGTTGAATTACCCCCGTTTAGAACAGGGCTAATCAGAAAACAGCCGAAGACCACCAAACCCCCAGCTCTATAAGGCTAATCAGAAAACAGCCGAAGACCACCAAACCCCCAGTTCTATAAGGCTAACCAGAAAACAGCTGAAGACCACCCAGTTCTATAAGCCTGCTACGGAGGCTAGAGCTCTATGTGCTTTTCAGCTGAACTTGATACTGACTTCATGATCAGATGTGCGGATGTGGTTGATTGATAACCGCAATCGTTTGCAAGTAAAATTCAGTTCTCACCGACGTTTCGGCTGTTTTCAGCTGACTTTAAGTTTATCTATTGCTGATTATATCATGTTACGTTGTATCTCTCTGTAGGGTGAAAGTCGACCATACCACACCGTATTCCCGCCCATGCGCAACCCACTGGTCCATCTAGACTGCAACAATTTCTTCCGCAAAGTGGACGAATATGGAGACATGGTAGGAATGACTTGTCAAATATTTCAAAACGCCAATTTTTATTCAAAGGATACCACTCAAGCCCTCGTTGATATAAACTTGTGTCCTCGATTTGCTCCTTTCGAAATTTCCTTTTACGTGAACGTTTCGTTGTGGCTTGAGCGTATACACATATGTATTCAAATTAAACTTGTTCCAGATATTTTTTTCTTACCAACGATAACGGCATACTTTAGTAGATTGTCCTACAGGAATTTCTGCTCCTTTTATCAGTCTCGTGATGTGAACTTTGCTGTTGTGTTTTGGATATATTTGTAGAGCCATGGTTACCGGAGGGTGTGGCCGCTACATTAATTCTGATGTAGTGGTCATATAAATACATCCTGAATTATAGAATGTAATTCTCTCCTCAGGAAAACATACAATAGAATAGCTTTGGTAAAAGTTTAATTTAGTATATCTAATATCATTATACTAGTAGATTAGCTCTGTAAGAATTGTACTTTAGTATATATATCTAAACTTGTTGTTTCCTCTTTGCCATGCATTGTACCAGTTACAGTTGCTGTGCAATAAAGTTAATTTGATTTGATTTGAAAACATGATTTTATAACAAGCTCCGAGGCCCCACATTATTTCCCATAGCGGAGCTGTAGAGACAACATTTACAGTGTATTGTTCCTGCAATACTGCCCAGATCCCACAGGAGGCTCCCTGGGACTGTCCCCACGCCCAGGAATGGGACCGCATGACCATGAAGGACTTCTTCGACCAGGTGATCTGGACGGAGGAGACGCGGACCTGGGCGGAGATGTTCGTGCGGCTGAACGTGTGCGCAGAGCCGCACGAGGTCTCCATGCTGTGGTTCCTGTGGTACGTCAGGCAGTGCGGTGGTAAGTCGCCAGGAGGCGCCCATGCTCCACCGTTGAGAAGTTCAAAACCATTTAAAGGTGGAGATACAGAGATATATCTCCAGAGATAATCCAATAGTGTATTTTCCTGTACCTGTGTGTAGTGTTGTGTGCTAGAACGGCCCACAGAAAGAATAGCTACTGTCGAACATATGTATTATGCTAAATGTGGATTCTAATAAAGTCAAGTCCAATAAAAAAACGCATATTTACAATTGTCATTTACCCTGTATTGAGCTCACAGTTGACATGTTCGATCGATCCCCTAGCGACTTACATTGATATGTGCATACTATTAACTCTCTCATCCCCCGACCCCCTCTTATTCCAGGAAGCATGCGCATCACGGCCGTCAGTAACGGCGGCCAGGAGCGGAAGTTCGTGGGAGGCTCGCAGCAGCTCAGCGAAAAGATTGCCGAAATTCTGGGAGGTACGTCACTTCTTCACTCATTTTTTTTTACTCATGCACTCACTCACTCACTCACTCACTCACTTTGTTCGTTTGCTCGTTCGTTTGTTTGTTTTGGCCTTTGTGTGAATCCATGTGATCAGTGTTATTATGACGTTTTATAATTTTTCCAGACCGGATAGATTTCAGCAGCCCGGTTCTGCGAATTGAACAGCGGCGGGACAAAGTCGTGCTGTACACGCAAGACGAGCGGAAACACGAGGTGCGACATGCGTGTGTGACCAACTCTTTACTTTTAATTTTTTTTCCCGGCCTGCATGCCTGTGGCATTGAAAAGATTTGAAGTGAAAACTAAACAATCTTGAAATGAATTAATATTGATTCGGACTACTTACCCAAATTTTCGGCTGACACCGTCAACCCTGTTCACGGAATGGACCCGTCTACTCTTGGAACGTGACAACAGAGACACGTGACCGGATCATACGTGCCAGATAACTTGTGTCGCCCCCCGTCTCTGTTCAGGGTAGCCCTTTAAGCCCTAATGTAGACCGCCTCCTTCACTCATCTTGCAAAGAAATTCTGTATACAGAATCGACGGAGTCAGCCGAAAATTTCCCAACTCCCAATTCATTCCAGCCTTTAGAGATAACGTTTAGTTTTGCTTCATCATGACTTGTACCAACACAGATGAACTTGCTAAACTATTGGATTTTTTCTCTCCCTGCCTAGGCCGAGTACGTGATCCTAGCGATCCCCCCGCCTCTGCTACAGAAGATCGTGTTCTCTCCCGATCTCCCCTCCTCCAAGCTCCAGCTGGTCAAGCGCATGCCCATGGGCTCTGTCGTCAAAACCTTCATGTACTACGAGAGAGCCTTCTGGCGAGAGAACGGTGAGGTGCACATTGTTTTATTTTTGTCTCCTTACACTGATTTAGACAGGTTAAGTGCGGGTCGGCAACATTGTCTGTGAAATTTAAAAACCAAAGCTCCACACCTTTAATTTATCCAATGAAATAATGTATAAGAGAAACCTCAAATTTATCCAGCAACTTCTAGATCTAACCATCCAAGATGGCGGATAATGCTTTACGCCATGGTCACGTGAGAGCAAACGCCCTTGACACGTCTCTCACCCGATACAGATTACTGCGGGTTTGCTGATATTGACGACCCGGCTTACCCTGTGGCCAACACGGTGGACGATACCAAGCCGGACGGAACATATCCTTCTATCATGGGGTAACAAAATGACTTACAGTATATGAAAATTCAAGCTAGGTACTACATGTAGTATCATCCTGAAAACTAACAGTCATCAAAATCACCTTGTATTTTTACTAGTGACGTTGGTACCACGGCATTACATGTATAATTTCATATTTTCGTAGATTTCGTACATTTTGTTCCTTGTCGTCCATTGGTCAACAACATTCTACTTCATTCAGGTTCATCTTGGGAGACAAGTCCAGGGAATTTTCACACCTAACACAAGAGGAAAGGTAATTACTTTCTGATTTTTACCTCAGGCATAAGCCACATTGTCTTATTATCAAAAAAATAGTGTCTTAACTTTTGGCAAGTGTCCTAGATAATGTTATTGATGTAAAGAATAACTGATTGCTTCTATTTTATGTCACAATTCAATTTAGCTAAATCGACAAAGCTGTTTCTTTGTGATAACTTGAAACTGTTTTAACTTTAAGTGTGCGTGAATAAACCATTCTCTCCCTTAACTACTTTCAATAACATCATCGTCTTCTTTTCACCAGGAAGGAAATAATCTGTCAGAGTTACGCCAACGTCTTCAAGTCAGAGAAAGCTCTTCATGTATGTATGACTTTTTTGTTTACACCGGATCTACACCGGATGAACATATTGGTGATCTTCCTCAGTGTGCTTACGTCACGTATATGCAAGGTCACGTGTCCAACGCATTCTGGTCATCCATCCTGAGGAAAACTAGAAATCCAGCCAAAAATTCTGTGGGTCTTTTTTCGTGAGTTGGAAGCAAGTCATAATCATAATGTATATCTAACAGCAAAATCTTCTTTCCCATTCACGTATACACCAGCCTGTTCACTACGTGGAGATGAACTGGAACAAGGAGGAGTGGACAGGCGGGGGATACACGTCCTTCCTCCCGCCGGGCGTACTCACAACATGCGGCAGGTAAACGTCCGGCTTTATATCATATCACACCTTCCATTGAAGGCAATGTTGATTTGAGTAATATATGGGTGACATCTTCTGGGAAAAAAGTTTGGCAAAAAAGTTTGCCTTCATTATGTATGGAATCTACGTGGTCATAAAAGTTGAGCAAATGACATAACACAATGAGTGTAGTAAGGCGAATACTAGCAATACGACATATGATTGCTCATTTTTCAGCTGCTTTAATTGTACGATTTACACAGTATGGTCGAAAATTTACCTCTTTTTTTGGACGGATGAAAATTCATGTACGTGAGGATATTATCCATATTATAATCAAATCAACATGGGATAACTTAGATAAACGATTATTACATAGGACAATGCATATTGCAAAGCATTTCTTAACAGCACAAACTGTTAAAAGGATCCTTAAACTGTTAGTCCCGTCGGCATTATAGTTACCGGTAGCACTATGACCATACTACTTACAGAGAGTTGAGGACGCCGTTTGGGAGGATGTTTTTCGCCGGTACGGAGACGGCAGTGGGCTGGTCAGGCTACATGGAGGGGGCGATACAGGCGGGGGAGAGGGCTGCTGCCGAGGTGGGTATTAGATTGCACAGTGTTGCTCTAGAAAGGGTCTAGAAAGATCTTTTCGCGGATAACTTAAGTGTTTTTTTTTTCATACAATACAGTTTTTCGGGATTCAACAAAGCCAAGGACTAAAATTATATATGCATAAGCTTTATTGGTCGACAATTTTGCATGGTACAATGTGTGGGAGTAAGACAACATTTATTAATTAAGTACACAAATCAGTGGAAAATCAATGGTTCGCAGTTGCCAAATGTGTACTACATACAATGCCGCTCCCCTTATATTGCAGATCCTGTGTCAGATGGGAAGGCTCCAGCCGTCTGAAGTTTGGACCGCAGAACCAGAGAACGAGGTTAGATAGATACATGTACATCTTCATGTCAGTTTATCGCTTGAGGAGGCCTTTCGGATACTAATGAAAACCGTGTCGAATTTTGATCGAGATTTTGCAGGTTGCATAATTGCACTAAACAAGAGGACTAATTTTGACTGTCCCCAGTCACGACGATTGTCATTTGAAAGCTCTCCGTCTCCAAAATCATATAGTTCTGGGAAGTTTTTTTGTGTGTGTACAGTTTAAAGACTGTAAACTTGCATTCCGTAAGCCCGCGTTCTTTTCTCTATTGCAGGACTGCATAGCTCTCCCGTTCGAGAGCTCCCTGACGGAGCGGTACCTCCCGTCTGTCCCGGGCCTGCTGAAGATCCTTCTCGGCGGGTCTCTCCTGAGCGTCACGGCGGTCGGCCTGCTGTGGAAGTTCCGCCACCATCCGAACAACAGCGCCCAGGACGTCCTCCAACACTCCTACCAGCTGCTTCACTCCCTCTCACACCACGCAGCGCCACCTTTGAAAGCGATCGCAGCCGGAATTGCAGACTCGGTCAGGACGGGATTCCCCAGTATAGCCGTGTTCACCTACGTGTATCACTGCGACTATAGACAGCGTGTGCGGCTGGCAAGAAGAGCGAGGATCATGGACAACGGGCAGGCCGAGAAAAACAGGAACGTGGCCAAAACGGCACCGAGAAGCGTGAGGGTTTGGAAAAGGGCAGGATCCAGAAGATGAGGAACCAGTGTTAACTTCAGACTTTACCACGAACGGCACACTACAAATATGGCCAATAGTATATATATCATTTGATTTTCTAATGATATACTATTGCTTATATTTGTAGGCAAAGGGCTAGATGAAAGTACATGGTTAACAGGCTAGCTTGTTAGACGCTTCAGTCATCAGAGAACTACCCAAGGAGGTTCAAAAAGAATTTGAACCTCCTTGGACTACCTTTCTGCATTGAGATTAAATAATGTGCTGCTGAATACAACATTGCATTTTTCTTTTGCATTGTTTACTAGAATCAGCTGTCATTGTATATGTCCTTCAATGGCTTAAGTTAGTTACTACACTGTAGTACCATATTTTTGCTTAGTTTGTACAGGCTTATTTCAAAGCATCATAATGGGAACATTACTACAATGTAGTAAAAGTTAAAACTACATAATAATTTTCATGTAATCCTCTTTCTCTCACCCATTCCAAGGTATCCTCCCTTGACTTTGTATGTCAACAAAACTGAATTTACACTCCAATAAAAAAAATTATCGTGACTGTATCACCATGTATACAGCAAGCATTTTCGTTCATCTCAAAATGTGTCATCGGGTCTCTCTACAGCATAACATCAGATCTACATGTATAAATAAATGCTAATAGAGAGATCAGGTATGTGAACACATGTATACAGGACTGTATAGACACATACATGTCTACATACATAAATACGTAATGCAGTGTTTGAAAAGTTCATCAAACTGCAACAACATAAACAAATATATAACAGGCACATTCTTGTTGGAACTAGAAAAACTTGACTTCTGCAAGTTCATCCTACATGTAGTTGATATGACCAGCCAAACATGATTTGGCTTATACATATTTCATAAACTTTATATCTGTTTCCATTGAACTACTGTACAGTAAAGTTTTTGACAATGACTTACTAGTAAAACACATTGACAGAACAACAACTGTGTTAGACACTTATATTTCATTTGACCGTTTGAGTCCACAAAGTTCCTTTAAATGATTTCTTTTGCAACAGAATATGATTTCTAAAAGATATCTAATGTATACATAATTTAGAGTAACACCATCAGTGCATTGTCACAAGGGGTGTTCGAATCAGAAAAATTGTAAGAGGGGCAGTCAGAATATTTTTTTCTAAATGGGCAGAAACAATAGAAAGTACAAACCAAATAAAAAACTAATACATGTGAAGTAATAATTGAACAGTACTCCTCATTAAACTTATAGAAAGACAGATCAAGAAGTAGGAGAATTTTCTTACTCTCCCCCCCCCCCCTCCACTTTACAAAAAAAGCCAGCTTAAATATATCTTATTCCTCAATTTCTGGCCTTCTTCTTGCCCGACTTTTTGTCCTCCTTCAGCTGTCCTGTGGCCTCCATGTATTCTCTGACAATCTGGTCCTGAGTCTCAGGCGATGCCTGCTGGTATCTACAGTACTCCATCGCATACTCTCCCTTTCCCTGGAAATTAAACATAAAACAGTCTTTTAAGCATCCTTTATTAAACAGTTTATCTGTTTTTATGTTAACCTTCGCAGAAGGAAAACATATTTGTTTTGCTCAGTTTCTTCTTCTATCACATAAGGTCAATGACCTGGACCAGATGTCTGTCACCATGGTAACTGGTGATGCAACAGACACCCTGTAGTACTGGGTTACATTATGTAGCAGGACAGAGCTGGAAGTGCTTCTCACGATAAACATATACATATACAAATGTATATGAATGTGTTTCAGTAAGAATAAACAGAGCAGTGGTTTGTTAGGCTAGACCATGGGAAGGTTAAACAGTATGCATTTGCTTGGCAAACCTTTCTATTTTTCTTATTTCATTGGGATAGCACCTGAAGTTTTCCTGAAGACTGCTTTCCCATGTACATTCAAACAAATGATGCAAAGAACAAAACATAAAAAAATGTCCCTTACCTCTGTGCATGATCTTAGTTCTGATGAATACCCAAACATGTTGTTCAGTGGGACCTACATGGAAGATTAAAACAAATGCAGTATAATATAACTATAAACAACCATACTAAAACTTATCATAACACCAGTGCAATTGCCAGGTGGCCAAGTTTGCCTTGCATTCGGTAGGTTGTGGGTTTGATCCCAGTCATACCAAAGATTTTAAAAATGGTACTTCCTATTTTCTCTGCTTAGCACTCAGCATTGGGTGAGTATTGGCTGCAGGAAGGAACTTAACCTTAACCTTCTATCAGTATAGTGTGTTACGACTGCCTTCAATGACTAACACTTATTACATTTGTACTTACCACACCAGTTTTATCATGTAACTGTCAAAAATTTCTTCTGAAGACATATACAAGAGATAGTTTCAGTACCCACCTCAGTGTACAGTGTAAAATACCCCTCGCTGCCGTCCTGTCCCAGGATCATACCGTGCCGTTTGTTGATCCCTGCGATCACTGGCCCCTGGAACTCATTCGGCGCCGTGACCTCTACCGACATGATCGGCTCCAGAATGACCTTGATGGCGTCTTCCATGGCTGTGAGAAAGGACAGTCACTGTAATTCTGTCCTTTCAGTCGCATTGAAACATATGATTTTATACATGGACTAATAGAACAAGCCAGAACTAAACATAAGCAAGAAAAGTCAGAACTACAGGTAAAGCTCATGACTAAACCTGTGCAACTTCCATTGTGTTATGTTGAAGGTCATACATTTATGAGAAATGAAAGCACATTTGTTCAAGCAGAGTCAAATCCATACACATGCATTTCAGTCTCAACAAGATTAAAAATTGTCTTTGTAAGTTAAGATGTGTTAGGTGTGCCACCTAGCATACATTTCATAAACTGCACGATGAAGGCGACAGTGGTTGTTGAAAATTTGATCCCTGTGTAACCCCTGTGTTGGAATAAAGTTCAACATTTTACGATGATTACTACCAAAACAGATGAACTTTCATGATAAACTGCATGTTCATCGACTGCAATACCATGCCTGACAGCTAGAGGGCCTTACCATCCTTCAGCGCGCCCTCCCCCGCCCGTTGGAAGGAGTAGTCGCTGGAGTCCACGGCATGGTTGGCTCCGTCCTGAAGTCTGAAGCGAACTCCCGCGATCTTCTGTCCTGACAACAGGCCCTTCTCACAGGCCATTCTAAACCCCTAAACACAAACAAACAACAAATTTTATACTCATCCCATACAATCTAGATGACTGTTATGTTATTACTGTATTTTCTTGATTAAAGTATATAGTAAACTTTTCAGAACCAAAAAGGTTTCACAAGTCATTTCCAAAGTTGGGGTGGAAAGTTTATTTTAGTGTCTTCATTTTACATTTCAATCCCGCAGATTTGTTGCACTACGAACTATCACAAGAGACGTGCATTCATGTATGTGCATTTGTATTATTCTTTCATCAAATAGCTGGTGTGTTATGCCAAAAGGCGGTTATACCGGCCGGCTATACAGATACAGATACAGATAATCAAAAAAACATAGTAATTATCTTCTTGATTTTCTATACAAGCAATTATTTTTTTGCTATAAAAATAGACTAGTGACAAGGTAAGACCAGTATATATTTACCCTTTCTACAGCTGGGACATACTGCCTGGGAACATTGGTGCCAACAGTCTCATCTAAAAACTCCACCTTGGTGTAACTGGATGGGGGTAAGGGCTGAAAGATACAACAGAAAAACACCAGCTTAAGTAAAGTAAATCCCCAACAGACAACAGTCCATGAATCTTATACAAATCCAGAGTTCCAGCATAGAAAAGGGACTTCTGATGAACCCCAGTATGCTTGCTGCAGCATATGAGCATTCAGTTCTTTGAAAGCTGTGGGTTTCATATGTAGGGCCACACGTTTAATACTACATGTTGTATATGGGATGCAATGTATGGGAAACAAATGCATGTATATAGATACCTCTAGAACTCCAATGACTCTGCCATACTGTCCTGATCCTCCAGACTGTTTCTTATGCAGAAAGTCAAACCTAGAAAAAAATGAACGCACAGTGTAAGATGTTATAGCCATGGACCTTTTCCAGTTTGGCAACAATTCTAAACTCCTTTCATGTGTATTCTACAATTCCAATTCTATTCAAAATGTCATCTCAGAAGCATTTACAGTTCAGTGTGAATGGTTAAGCTAAAAATTGAATAATTTGTTTAACATACATAAGAACATGACTTACTCAACAGGTGACATGATACTTTCTCTGAAGGCCACTTTAGGTTTCCCCATGATGCACTTGCACTTGTATTCACTAGCCATTCTCTGAAATTAAAACAGATACAGGGGAAGAAGTTAGTAAAGGAGAAAAAAAACTTTAAAAAAACGAAAATGGAACCTGTGCCATTGCTTCTTCACACATACACAATGTACATAAAACAAATAAACAAACACATGTACATACCTGTGCATACACATCCAGATGCAGCTCCCCCATGCCTGATGCTATTGTTTCTTTGCTCTCTTCATCATAGTGCACTCTGAACGTTGGGTCTTCTCTAGTGAACCGAGCAATGCCTTTAGAAAAGTTGTCTAATGATCCCTGTAAAAAACAGATGAGTGCATATACATGACATCAATCAATCAATCAATCAACCAACAAACCAACTGACCAATCATTTGAAAACTACAAAGTACCATGAAAGTTAATCTGTGTTATTGGTAGTTACATGTTTGAAGGTAAAACTTTAATTTGTTTCACAAATCTCACCTAGAGCTTTCGAATAGTCAAACTGGGTCAAAGGTATCTGCTAAACAATGTCGGCTGCCTTCACAGTTGAGTGAAGGGTGATGGGCCCTGATGTCGATTGCCAACATCATTTACCAGATACCTTTGACCCAGTGTTGACATCACACTTCAGAGAAGCCTTGTGACTAGTCTTACTGGGTCAGTCTACTGAGGAAGACCAGAGTAATGCTATCCACTACTGATATTATCACAGCTCCACCCACCTTGTCTTCAGGTTTGATTGACAGAGAGATGACAGCGTCAGGAACATGAATGGATTCCTGGGGGATAAACAAAACAATATGTTACCCAAACATCCAAATTCCACAACATCTTTCCTGTCATGATCAATGGATATACATGTACATGCCACAACAAGTAGCTATAGTATGTAGTAAGTACATAATAGGCACATTTTTGCTATATGTTGAGACAGAATAAGCTTCGAGTTAGTAAATGCATAAGAGGCACATGTATAACATATCTTTACATGAACTGCTGCACTCACCATTGACAGCTGCAGTTTTGCAGAGGACACAAAGGAGTCTCCACTGGAGCAGTCCACACCAAACATGGCACAGATATCTCCTGCATACACCTCTGACACATCCTAACACAGGGGCGATAAAACAATGGATTTAACCCACTTTAACCTAAGAAGGTATGCACAGCAGCTGAACATAGTGTCCCTACATGAGTATGACCCTGCACATTAGGGTCTAGCACATTATACATGTACAATAAACATAATAATCCAATCGTCAAACATATGTCTGTCATACAAGGGTTTAACACTTTATATAAACATAGAAGGGTGAAACACATGATATAAACATAGAGGTGAAACACATTATAAATGTACATAGGAAAAATATTTATCTTTCATTAATGCCTTCATCTATTCCTTTGTTCCTTCAATCATTCACTCACGCTCTTATTCATTCATTCCCTCACTCATTAATTCACTCACTCACTCACTCACTCACTCACTCACTTACTCACTCACTCACTCACTCACTCACTCACTCACTCACTTACTCACTCACTCACTCACTCACTCACTTACTCACTCACTCACTCACTCATTCATCCTTCCTTTATTCTTCCCCACCTCCATCTCGTTGGCGTGCATGCGGACCAGGCGCGGTACTTTGATGCGTTTCCCCGTGCGTACATTATGGATGACATCACCCTTCTTCATGTGACCCTGGTACACACGCATGTAGGTCAGCTGACCAAACCTCCCCGCCTGCGGAGGTCAGGGGTCAAACTTAAGTTTACAAACTGGTAAAGAAATTCTACCTGTACTTTATCAAAATTATGGTGGCCACTTAAAATCATGCATTTATGAAATGAAAATGCTTGTGTTGAATACTTTTCAGTAAAATCCAATAATCAAATAATCACAAAAAAATTATCATTTATGAAATTTGGAACTAATAGAGTCTGTCCAAATTTAATGTCAATCATTGGAGCATGAGTCAAACCTTATCTTTAGAAGTTTTGACTTGTATCTCTATTCATACATGACTCGTAATTCATAGTCTCCACCAGACTCCTTTGTAGGCGGAGTAAATAGTAGAAATCTGCTTCAGAAAGAATGAACTAGTAACTGGCCATGGGAGTTGGCCAGTCATAAAGGGTCCAATTTGCCAGTTACATTCTTTTTTAAGGCCGATTTCTACTATTTATTCAACCTGCAAAGGAGTCTGGTGAAGAGTATAAATTATGAGTCATATACTATATGAATAATTAGATACAAGTTCATGACATATTTCATGAGTTCTGCTACCTTTAAAACCAGACACAGAATTCTGAGAGAACATATTTCAAAGGACAGCTCACCTCAAGTTTAAAAGCCAGGCCCACGAAGGGGTTTGAGGCATCCCTTGCTGGGTCCATCAGTATGCGCTCCTTCTCGCCCTGCGTCTCGTCCAGCGCATAGTTCTGCACCTGGGTGGGGTCCGGCAGGTACGACAGGACGCCGTCCAGCAGGGGCTGGATACCCTTGTTCTTCAGCGCCGTGCCAACGAACACCGGGGTGAACGACCTCGTAATGCACTGTCTCCTGATGGCGGCCTGCAACACAGACAGTAGCAAAGTCATGTTCCTGAATTTAACACTGTTGTTATTGAAAAGCACTGTATGGGGGTTTTAAGAATATAATTTACTGGAAAGCACTATATGAGGGTTTTGAAAACAATTGTTACTAAGAAGCACTGTATGAGCATTTGGCACACCCCAATACACATGGGGGTATTGAAACATTTGATACTGGATAGCACTACATGAAGAAGGTTGATATGGAACAGTGCATTTTGGAATGGGGAGGGAGATGGGGTGAAATCTGCTGCATTTGCTCCCAGCAAATGTCTGCCATTTCAGTTGTTAAATTGCCATTGAATTTTCTTATATTTGCATCACTGGCAGTATAAGAAGGGCTCTGGAAAGAAAAGTAAATTCAAATTTTTGTTTTTGCAAAAGGAGATCCCTGTCCTCCTGATAAACAAACAAACAAACAAACCATTGTTGTTATTTACTTACATGGATCTGTTCCTCTGACGGCACCTCCTCCAGAAGGAACATCTCTCCCAGCTGCTCGTCTACGTTAGACAGGTGTTCAACCAGCTCCTGTCGTCTGTCCTCCACCTGCGCTCGCATGTCACCTGGAACATCCTCATACCGCAGCTGCGCACTGGAAACATGCATGATAATAACTAGTTAACTTTGAGCTCATCTCTATATTGCACAACTGAAATGTACATGTATTATAATGAAAATCAAAAATCATTTTTAACAAGCAATGTATACCGTTTACGGAATACAATTAAATTTCTGTGATTTCTGACATAAATAAATAATTATCATGAGATCTGATTCTAAATAAAGAGTTGTAGTTAGAAATTCCAACTAGCATATTTCCTAGTCGCCAAGCAATTTTTAAACGCCACTCTTGTTAAATCTGCCTTTATTATTCCTTACCCATCAGGACCATCAAAATATATGGCTCTCCTATGGATAAGGTCAACGATCCCTTTAGTTTGGGCCTCCAAGCCAATTGGCAGCTGAACAAACGCAGCATTGTGATTCAACTTGTTTCTGAAACACAATATAAAAAATTGACAAGTTACCAATGATAGTGGCAGCAAGTTGTCTTCACCTAATAGAAGACTGAACATATAACTCAACAGCAATGAGAAGGTAAAAACATCACGACAATACATAACATCTTGTCTCTTGTCTGTTTCATAAATATATGTTATATATATTACATTACCTTGTAGTGTAATCTGAAATTTTTAGGAAACATCTCAACAGGCAAGCAACCATGTTGCTATAGACATGTGCAGTTAACACAGTATATAACTGATAAACAACAATTATTATATAGATTGAGCAGAACCCTTACCTCATCTGGTTCAGAACTCTGTCAGGGTTGGCGCCTTGTCTGCAGGACAGAATAAAATTTCAATCTAAGCAGTCATCATGAAATTCTTGCCTAAAACTATTAAATGGCAAAAAGGCCTCACACCTTCAAAAGTATATGTTACCCTTCAGCCTGCTAAGGTACCAACTTGTAGTTGCTGGGGATAGCCAGCAGGTAGAAGGTACAACTTGTAAGCCACCTGTGTTATGCCATCAGGTGGCTTACAAGGTATAAGATACAAATCAACACAAATACAGTAGACTGACCTGTCTAGCTTGTTGATGAAGCCCAGACATGGAACGTTGTACCGTTTCATCTGTCTGTTGACTGTCAGAGTCTGACTCTGCACCCCTCCCACAGCACACAGAACCAGTACTGCACCATCTAACACTCTCAGGGCTCGCTCCACCTCGATGGTAAAGTCTACATGGCCTGTAGGAAGAAAATAGAAATTCAACATTTTCTCCTCTCACTTTAATGCACATTTCTGCATTTGTCAATGTCATTCTATCTTATTCTGCAACAGCCTAGTGGTTACAATTTGGCATTCTCACCAGTAGGACCCGGGTTTGATTCCCAGTATGGGAAGCAGTGAAACAAACAGGAGCGAGTAGAAACAGGAAAGCCTCTGACTCCCGGGAATCGAACCTGTGCCAAACCCGGACAGCCTTCTTACGATACCAACTTGTTAACGACTATGCCACAAAGTCCAGACCCATAGGAATGGATCAATTAGCGGTGCTTGAACCCCACAGTTATACTAAGTTCATGTGCATCATGTGCATGTTAACTTTCCAAGATCTCCTTTTTTTTCAGCACCAACTTATAAACCACCTCCTTCTATCCC